>NC_143194.1:13675000-13842500 GCF_051530095.1 Phoenix dactylifera | reverse complement strand
GGAGTTGTTATGCTCAAATCTTGTGGATTAAACAACAACTTGAAGATTATGGCATTAAACAAGATAAGATTTCTGTTAACTGTGATAATACAAGTGCCATTAATCTAACTAAAAATCCAATTCAACATTCAAGAACTAAACATATTGAGATAAGACATCACTTCATAAGAGATCATGTTCTGAATGGTGATGTGACACTTCAATTTGTTTGTACTGATGATCAACTTGCTGATATCTTCACAAAACCTTTGAGTGAAGATCGATTTTGTATGCTTAGAAGAGGGTTAGGAGTGATTGATCTATTTTAGTGATACTCTCCTCTAAGTCGCTGATTTTGATGATTAGTTTATGTTGGACATAGGACCCTCTTATCTATGATCATCAAACCAGTTCTTAAATTTGAGATAGCTTCATAACTCTCTCCTTTGGCACGGAAATAAAAAGATTTTTGGTTATGTGCCAGAGTTCGAGTCGACTCGAACAGATTTTCGAGTCGGCTCGTGGGGGAGTCGACTCGCGCATATTTGGGAGTCGACTCGAGGTCGAGTCGACTCGCGACTTACCGGAGTCGACTCGAGGTCGGGAATCCGACTCTTAACCCTAAGCGAAATGTTTTTCTCTTCACTTCTATTTTCAGCCGCCACTGTTCAAAAACCCTAGAGCCGTCTCCGACCTCGTCTCCGACCCATTTTAGGTCATCTCCGTCGAGTTTCTTCGCCCATTTTTCCTGTCCTTCCCTGTGTTTAGGTCAAAAATGCCTAGGAAAACCGTAGTCCCAAGCCGGAAGAGACCTCTCTCCGCGAGCGGCGCCGAGCGACGGTCAAAGGCTCGGAACGAACCCGCGAGGCCACCACCTCCGGTTCCTTCCCCGCCTAGGCCGGTTCCCTTGCGTCCGTGCGCCGGGAAGGTTGTCTCTACCGGGAGGCAAGTCAACTTTGACTTCCTCTCCCGGGAAGGGTTCAACCTAGGGCATCACCTTAGGACCCAGGGCTTAGAGTTCTTCTGCTCACTTGACCTCCCTACCTATCCAAGGTTAGTTAGGAAATTTTACGGTACTGTCGCACGGGTTAGCGGCGGTATCCAGGAGACTGTAGTGGGTGTCCCTATTTTCATCTCGGAGGACTTCATTGCTCGAGTCCTCCATCTCTCCAGTGAGGGGATTGTTCCCACACACCCCTCCGATAGGACAGAGGCCCTTACGGCCATCTTAGGGAGTCCACCTCTGTCCCCGATAGAGGAGGTGTTCGCAAATCAGCTTTCGGCTGAAATGCGGCTTCTCCTAAGTATCATTTCTAGGACTTTCTTCCCAAAGACTGGTAGGTTTGACTTCATTTCAGAGAGAGACCTAGCCTTGATGTTCTACCTCCTCCAAGACACTCCCATCAACTTTCCTAAACTCATCTACAAATACCTTTGTGAACCCCTAGACAAACCTAGGTTGAGTCTCCCTTACGGTATGCTATTCACTCTCATTTTTAGGAAGTTAGAGGTCCCTATCCCTGAGGGGGAACCCTCTCGCTCACTGCGTTTTACAGATCACATGGGTGAGGGGACCTTTCATCGGATGGGATTCCACAAGGTCGGGGGAGTCTGGGTTCGGAAACCATCCACTTCCACACCACCTGACCCTACCACTCATCACTCCCCTAGCTCTGACCATGACCAGGAGTACTGCACAGATCTTCCCACTTCTGGTCCTACCTATACTGAGCCCTCCACCTCCACTGCCCCACCTTCTCAGCAGCAGCCCCTGGAGGTTAGGATATATTCTGAGCAGCTCCGAGAGTAGCGGCAAGAGATAGTGAGGGAGCTGAGGGATGACCTGCTGAGGGAGCTCCGAGGTCCTCAGACTGCTCCCTCCACCGAGCTAGTTTCCTCCTTGGCAGCAGTGGCCGAGATGACTGCGCACCTGAGGGAAGAAATATCCAATGTGCGAAGCCTGGTTCAATCTCAATATTGGAACATGAGTGACGTCAAGGACGACACGAAGAAGATGCGAGATGGCATACGATATGAGCTAGGCAGCCAGAGCCAGGGTGCAGAGCGACTAGACCATGCGTTAATCTCCAAGTTGGACACCCTTCAGGAGAGTGTGACCGAGCTTACCACGATCCAGTCTAGGGCCACCTCGGAGATCATAGTTCAGCTAGGGAATGTTCAAGAGGCGCTCAGCTTGGTCTTGCAACACACGAGACTAGGTTCAGGAGCCTCATCCTCCAAGAAATCCTAGTGTATTTGTTTTATGATGTATTTGTTTTTACACTTGTACGATGTTTTTACAATTGTACTCAAATTAGCATCAATACAATGAGTAGACATTTTCTTTCAAAATTCTGCAATTTGAGTTTCAAAACTGTGTTCTGTGCCTTTTTGATGATGATGACAAAAAGGGAAAGAAAATATGATGAATTGAATGTAAAGGGAATCACAAATCTTAAAGCAAGATGTAATTTGTTCTAAGTGGATTCGATACCTCGAGGCTCATTATCTCTCTGTTGGGTCTCCTCAAGGAGTAATCTCCAGAATCTATTCAAAGGATATTCGGAGATTAGTTGAATCATACTCAAGAACAAATTATCAGATTTTCCCTCTGAAAGTAAGAATTTAAGCTAAAAAGATTCAAGACTTTAAAAGAAAATTCAGTACGTTGAAGCAAAACTGAATGCATATGTTGAGGGGGATGTTGCCCAGATAGACAACCCAAAAGGAGGGGTGAATTGGGTTTTAAAATAATTATTGCAATTAAATGGTTTGTGAAATACTAATTAATACTTTTTGCAAGTTGATTAATTAGATGCTATGTGCAGTGAATGAAATGAAAGTAGAAGACAACAAGGCAATCACAAACACAATGATTTTATAGTGGTTCGGAGCTAACCCTTGCTCCTACGTCCACTCCCCAAGCCTCACTTGGGAATTCACTATAACCCCTCGGATTACAGCCGGTTGTTTTACAAGCTCACAACCTAACTTGTTGTTTTACGAGATCACAACGAACTCGGTCGGTTTTCCCAGGCTCACCGACTAGAACCACCCGATTATTTTCCCGGGATCACAATCAAACCCTTACACGTTGGTTTCAACCTAGGCTCACCAACAAACCTTTACACCCTTGATTCAATCCCCTGATTGAATCAAGTAAGGACCGAATGAATAGAAAGACAAACAGAAAAATACAGCTTCTGAACAAGCAGATATTCAGCAATATAAATAGGAGAGAAGTTAAGAGCCCTCAAACAAGTTTATGATGATGTAGAGGAGGGCTTCTCGAACTCTGGGTCTCCTCTTGAATGTCTTGAAGACTTGAAGGCTGAAGGAGACTTCTTTAATGCTGGGAAGAGTTGGTTGAATGGAGTTAATGGCCCTCTTCCTTCTTTTCCGTTGAAATCCTTTTTGCAGATGAAGATTTTATGTTTTCTTTGAAAGGAATATCACTTCGCTTCCTTGCTACAGTCCTCTGTGGCTATTTAAGCCATTCCCCATGGAAACTAGCCGTTAGACATAATCTTCTAGCCGTTCTGCACATTCTGCACATCCTGACAATGTTTCCGTTGGGATCGGAGTCGACTCGCGCGATCTGGAGTCGACTCGGCTGCAGCAGGAGTCGACTCATGCTTTTCTGGAGTCGGCTCGGCAACTGTTCCGGATTTGAATTAAAGTGTTCTTCTCGACTGGGAGTCGACTCGACTTAACCCGGAGTCGACTCCCCAAAGTCTGGAGCTGATCTGGCACTTTTGGAGTCGACTCACTCCAAGGAATCCATAGATGTATTCTTCAACTTTGCTCACTCGAGTCGACTCGAAAATTCTGGGAGTCGACTCGGCGCTCAGAGTCCGAACTCCCGTGCTTCTGTCTTTTGACTCGTGCCGTCTTGGAGTCGACTCGAACTGTTTCGGAGTCGACTCGGCTCTCAGTATCCGAAAAGCAGTCTTCTGTCTTTTTGGGGTAGCGCTGCCTTGGAGTCGACTCGAACTGTCTTGGAGTCGACTCGCCTCTCAGAGACGAAAATACTGTCTTCTGTCTTTTTGGGGTCGCGCTGTCTCGGAGTCGACTCGGGCTTTGCGGGAGTCGACTCGGCTCTCAGTGTCCGAAAGTTGCTCTCTGACTTTTGCCTTGTATTACACTGGGAGTCGACTCTCGCTTCCTTTGGAGTCGACCTGCCAACCATCGGAGTCGACTCGCGTTCCTCAGGAGTCGACTCGGCTCTCAGGGTCCAAAATAACTTCTCTGTCTTTCTGTCTGTAACTCCCTGGAGTCGACTCATACTACTCTGGAGTCGACTCGGCAAGCATCGGAGTCGACTCGCGCTCTTCAGGAGTCGACTCGCTGACAGGTTTTGAGTTGGATCTTTCTGTTCGTCTGTCAGTTCTCAGTCGGAGTCGACTCGTAATGTTCCGGAGTCGACTCGAGCCTGTGCCAGTGCTTCTGATACGCTTGGAGTCGACTTGTAATATTCCGGAGTCGACTCGAGTCTCAGACTTTGGTTCAAATGACTTCTTAACTTATCCAAAATGTCTTGAACCAAATCTAGAGACACTTAACCATAAATTTACAAGAATTTCACTGAAACACTAGATTGAATTCATTAGTAAACATAAGATATACTCAAATGCTTTGAGCTCATCAAAATCAAATAGGGTTATAATCAATCACTCCACAGGGGAGAATCTGAAATCTTAAGAAAGCAAATTCATTAAACACATATAAGCCAAACAATTGATTGCATGATATGAAGGCTTATATAATTCCAAATGAAAGGGGGAGCTTTAATTTCAGGATTTACTGATTCATACCTTTCAATTCTGGATAAATTAAAATAACTAGACATTTGAGTTCATTTCAAAATTTTATTCTGAATCATCTTTTTAGATGGATATTGCTCTCTTAAAATACTCAATGTTTTGTCATCATCAAAAAGGGGAAGATTGTGGAGTGATTGATAATATCCCAATTTGATTTTGATGAGACCAAAGCATTTGAGTATATTTTATGTTATACTAATGAATTCAATCCAGTATATCAGGCAAAATTTGTAAGAATCCTCTTTTGAGTGCATATGGAAATCAGCTTAAGTCAAAGGTGTTGACCCCCTAATGGGTTTTGATGAATACAAAACACTAGAGTATAATTCTCTTTATATTAACAATTCATTTGAGCATTTCAGGTGTTTAACTTAGAATATTGTTAAGAATTGTCAAGGCATGTTCCCATATTTTTCGAGGATTTATTGAAGATTTTTTGAGATGAAGAAAACGGATCAGGGGCAGCCGAGACGTCTCCGGTTTGTTCCAGAGACGTCTCTGGCACGTAGAGGAGAAACTGGCACGTCTGGAGACGTCCCCGGCACCTGCCGAGGCGTCTCGCAGGGTCGGAGTCGACTCCCGGCTTTCCGGAGTCGACTCTCTCAGAGACGGCAGAAAGGCCGATTTGAAGGGATGCGCGCGAGTCGTCTCCGAAGGACGCGGAGTCGTCCCCACGCATAAAGCACAAACATCCCGAGACGTCCCCAGAAAGCGCGGAGTTGACTCTCTCAGGGATTCCAGAGGACTTGTTTTTCGTTGATAAAACTTCGGAGTCGTCCCCGACGTTGCGGAGTCGTCCCCATGCATAAAGCACAAACATCCCGAGACGTCCCCGTAAAGCGCCGAGCCGACTCTCTCAGAAAAATAGAAAAACAAGAAATCGAGCTGTTCTTCTCCGGAGTCGTCCCCAGAAAGCGCCGAGTCGACTCCAACATCGTCAAAAGATTTTTTATACAGCCGAGACGTCTCTCGTTCAAGCGGAGACGTCTCCAGAGCGCCTGGGACGCGACTGACACACTTTTGCAGGTTTGTTTGAATTTCAAACGGTTATATTTTTGTGTCTAACGGATCTATTGCTTGTAGGACTATAAAAAGGAGCTTTTAAGTGCCTTTAAACAACTTCTCACCAACCAAACACAAGATCATTCAAGAGAGAAGAAAGAGAAAGAGTTTCAAGGGAGTTAGTGCTTTCAAGAGGAGAAATCAAGTGCATTCAAGTCTTCCTCATCTGATTTCGTGCTCATCTACTCACTCCCACTCGGCAATCAAAGCTCGCATTCAAGCCAACGTGATCCACATCGGAAGAACCACCATCATCCACGCTTTCAACGACAAAAAGGGTTCTTTCGGTTTTGTTGTTCTTCATTGTTCCATTTGCTTTCATAAGAGCTTTTAAATCCTTGTAAAACATTTGAATATTGTGCTTGTTCCAGTCAAGAAACTTGGAACAAGGGATAGGCGTCCCAAGCCTAGGTTAAATTGGGGGATTGTAGGGTTCGTTGTTAGCCCGGGGTAAAACAACGAGTTGGGTAGTTCACTCGAAAAACTACCGGACTGTAATCGCTGATTATAGTGGAAATTCTCAAAGGTGTTTGGGGAGTGGATGTAGGAGCAGTGGAAGCTCCGAACCACTATAAACCTTTGCGTTTGCGATTGACTGTGCTTACTACTTTATTTTTACTTTAGCACATACACTTGTGTGTTTTCTTTTAATTAGACAAAAAGTTTTTAAAACACCCAATTCACCCCCCTCTTGGATGACCATCTCTGGGCAACAAGTGGTATCAGAGCAGGTGCTCTGTGTATTCTTGAAGACCTAACCGTCTTTGCCAAAGATCAAGATGGCAACACCCTTCAACAATGTTCCTGCTGAGGGGCAGGCTACCAATAGACCTCCACTCTTCAATGGGACAAATTATTCCTATTGGAAGACTAGAATGAGAATCTTTATTCAAGCACAAGATTATGCCTTGTGGAGGGTTATAATTAAAGGACCACACGAACCATCTCACATAGTAAATGGCATTCAGGTTCCCAAACCTGAGGAGGATTGGGATGAGAATGATAGTAAGATGGTTCAACTCAATGCTAGAGCCATGAATTCATTGTTTTGTGCTCTAGATGTAAATGAGTTTAATAGAGTCTCCACCTGTAGTTCCGCCAAGGAAATATGGGATAGGCTTGAAGTTACCCACGAGGGTACTAATCAAGTCAAAGAGTCTAAAATAAACATTCTAGTTCACAAGTATGAGTTATTTAAGATGGAACCCAACGAAACTATTTCATGCATGTTCACACGCTTCACTGATATAATAAATGGTCTAAAGAATTTGGGTAAACCTTACACTAACTCAGAACTTGTGAGGAAAATTCTCAGGTCCTTGCCAAAAGTTTGGGAAGCAAAGGTCACGGCGATCGTAGAAGCTAAAGACCTCAACACTTTGGCACTTGAAGAACTATTGGGCTCATTGATGACGCATGAGCTCACAATGAAGCAACATGAAGAAGATGTGCCAAAGAAGAAGACAATCGCCCTCAAGGCTACTTCAAGTGCTTGTGAAGAAGAAAGCAGTGAAAGTGAAGAAGAAAGTGAAGATGAAGACTTGGGCTTAATAGTAAGAAAGTTCAAAAAATTCATGAGAAGAAAGAAGACCTTCCCAAGAAAGAAGTTTGGAGGGAGAAATGATTGGGAAAAGGAAAAAGAAAAAGAAAGAGACCCAATCATATGTTATGATTGCAAAAGACCGGGACACATCCGCTCCGAATGCCCTCAACAGAAGAAGCACTATGGAAAGAAGAAGAAGAAGGCGTTGAAAGCAACTTGGGATGATAGTGACACATCCTCCTCCGAGAAAGAGAAGGATGAGACCGCCAACTTGTGTTTCATGGCATTCGACGACGATGAGGTATGTCAAAGCTCAACTACAGATTTTACTTTAGAAGAATTATATGAAGCTTTCCAAGAACTCATGGATGATTGTGGTATGTTAGGAGTAAAAAATAAAGAACTAAAGGCCTCCAATCAAAAACTAAAGGATGACATTAAAAACCTATTGATTGAAAAGGAGAGCTATGAAAATGATAGCATCAGTGACCTAAAAGATAAAAATTCAAAACTTAGCATTGAAAATGAAACGGCAAAAACACTCATTAAGGAATTAAATCTAAGAGTCAAACTCCTACTCAATAGTAATACTTCACTTGCACAAAATGTTGAATCCCTTAAAAATAATAAGGAAGAATTAGCTAAAGAAAACTTGAACCTTAAAGATGAGCTACACAAGTATAAACCAATTGTGCAGAAATTTACATATAACTCGGAAAAATTAAATCTTATTCTATCCAATCAAAGAGCTGTTTTTAATAAAGCCGGATTAGGATACAAAACTAGCAAACAACAAAAATATCTAAAGAATTTTTTTGTAAAAGCAAAAGATGTCAAAACTGAAAAACCTACATGCTTTTATTGTGGGAAAAGTGGACATAAAACTTATTCATGCATACAAAGAAAGATTCAAACTAATAAAAATACACTTGTAAAGGGTAAAAACACAATCAAAATGTGGGTGCCTAAGGGAACCAACTACACTAACCAAGAAGGACCCAAGAAAACTTGGGTACCTAAGAGCTTCACATGATTATTTTGTAGGTATGCCTTGCAGCCGGAAGCAAAAAGAGAATGTGGTATCTAGATAGCGGTTGCTCAAGGCATATGACCGGTGACAAAAGTCTTTTCGTCACCTTGAAATCAAAAGGAGGAGTAGTCACATTTGGAGACAATGCTAAAGGTCAAATCATTGGCGTTGGTAAAATCTCCATATCGCCCTCCTCATTTAATGACAATGTATTGTTAGTTAATGGATTAAAACATAATTTATTAAGTATAAGTCAATTTTGTGACAAGGGCTTCAAAGTGTCATTTGAATCTTCCCTATGCATAATTAGTAGTCCAATTGACAATGAGATCATACTTATGGGACATAGGCTTGGAAATGTTTACATGGTAGACCTTGATGATCTCACCATGAAGGATGGCCAATGTCTTGTAGCCACGGATGCCAAGGTCAATGAGACTAGCTGGTTATGGCATCGTAGGTTAGGGCATGCTAGCATGGATTTAATTTCTAAATTGATTACAAAAGATCTAGTCAAAGGACTACCAAAAATAGACTTTGAAAAGAACAAGATTTGTGCTGCATGTCAACTAGGAAAACAAACAAGAAGCTCTTTCAAATCTAAGAACATAGTCTCAACATCAAAACCCTTAGAACTAATTCACATGAATTTATTTGGACCCACTAGAACTGCTAGTCTAGGGGGTAAGAAGTTTGGTCTTGTAATTGTTGATGACTTTTCACGTTTTACATGGGTTTCATTTCTTGCTCACAAAGATGAGTCCTTTCCCGCTTTTATCAAGTTTCATAATAGGATTTCGAATGAACTTAATCTTAAACTGAAAGCAATTAGGAGTGATCATGGTACCGAGTTTGAAAATCAGCATTTTGAAAAATTTTGTGTAGAAAACGGTATCAATCACAATTTTTCGGCCCCTAGGACACCCCAACAAAATGGGGTGGTAGAAAGGAAGAATCGCACACTAGCAGATATGGCCCATACCATGTTGTGCGAATCGGATCTACCAAAGTATTTTTGGGCTGAAGCAATCAATACTGCCTGCCACATTTTAAACCGTGCTTTAGTTAGATCTATCTTGAAGAAAACACCTTATGAGTTGTTGAAAAATAAGAAGCCCAATATAAGTTATTTTTATGTTTTCGGTTGTCGCTGCTTTATTTTAAACAATGGAAAGGACAATCTAAGTAAGTTTAGTGCTAAATCAGATGAGGGGATCTTTTTAGGTTATTCCTCATCTAGTAGAGCATACAGGGTCTTCAACAAGAGAACTCTCGTTGTTGAAGAATCCATTCATGTTGTTTTTGATGAAGCTAATGGAGATTCTTCTAGAAAGGAAGAAGATGGTGATGCAGGTATACTTGAAGACAGAATGAAGGAGTTCTCCATACAAGGCAAACAACATAAGGATGAAATCAAAGAAGGTACAATTCAGCAAGATGAAGAAGTTCAACCCCCAGCGAAAAATCAAGATCTTCCTAAGGAATGGAGGTATGCACATGGTCATCCAAGGGATTTAATCCTTGGTGACCCTTCACAAGGGGTAAGGACAAGATCCTCTTTAAGAAATACTAGTAATTATCTTGCATTCGTTTCACAAATAGAGCCTAAATCACTAGAGGAAGCCGAAAAAGATGAAAATTGGATAAATGCTATGCAAGAGGAATTAAACCAATTTGAAAGAAATCAAGTTTGGACTCTAATGAAAAGACCCCCTAATGTTTCAATTATAGGCACCAAGTGGGTATATAGAAATAAACTAGATGAAGATGGAATAGTAATAAGAAACAAAGCTAGGCTAGTAGCCAAAGGCTACAATCAGGAAGAAGGCATAGATTTTGATGAAACCTTCGCTCCTGTTGCTAGGTTAGAGGCTATTAGACTACTTTTGGCATATGCATGCTTCATGGATTTCAAACTCTATCAAATGGATGTAAAAAGTGCATTTTTAAATGGTTATATAATGGAGGAAGTCTATGTAGAACAACCTCCAGGTTTTGAAAACCACTTACATCCAGATTATGTCTTTAAATTGCATAAAGCATTGTATGGACTTAAGCAAGCCCCTAGGGCATGGTATGAAAGATTAAGTAATTTCCTAATTGAAAATAAGTTTAAAAGAGAAAATGTAGACAAAACACTCTTCATTAAAAGAAAAGGGAATGACTTATTGCTTGTGCAAATCTATGTGGATGATATAATTTTTGGTGCTACTAATGATAGTCTTTGTCAAGAGTTTGCTAAGCTTATGCAGGGAGAATTTGAAATGAGCATGATGGGTGAGCTAAACTTCTTCCTTGGGCTACAAATAAAATAATCAGAGGAAGGCATCTTCATCAGTCAGTCCAAATACATCAAGGAAATGTTGGAGAAGTTCAAGATGAAGGATGCAAAGAAAATCAGCACACTCATGGGCTCAAGTTGCAAGCTTGACAAAGATGAAAAAGATAAAAGTGTAGACTGCAAATTGTACAGAGGTATGATAGGGTCTTTACTTTACCTTACTGCTAGTAGACCAGACATATTATTCAGTGTTTGCATGTGTGCTAGATACCAAGCATGTCCTAAGGAATCACACTTGCAAGCTGTTAAAAGAATATTCAAATATCTAGTAGGGACATCTAATGCAGGCTTGTGGTATTCTAAACAATCTGATTTAAATTTAATTGCTTATTCCGATGCTGATTTTGCCGGGTGCAAACTCGACAGAAAAAGCACAAGTGGCACCTGTCAATTCTTGGGTGCAAACTTGGTTTCTTGGTTTAGCAAGAAACATAATTCAGTTGCCTTGTCCACAGCTGAGGCTGAGTACATTGCAGCCGGAAGCTGTTGCGCCCAAGTTCTTTGGATTAAGCAACAACTTGAAGACTTTGGTATCAAAATGGACAACATTCCAATTAGATGTGATAATACAAGTGCAATTAATTTAACAAAAAATCCTGTCCAATACTCTAATTCAAAACACATAGAGATTAGGCATCACTTTATAAGGAATCATGTGCTGAAAAATGATGTATTGATTGAGTATGTATGCACTGAAAATCAATTGGCCGATATCTTTACAAAGCCCCTTTGTAAAGATAGGTTCAACTTTTTAAGGAATGCCTTGTGCTTGTATGATCCTAGCAAATAGATTGAATTTGTAATGCAAGCATGAATTGATTTCAACAATATAGCTTAAATGATTCAATTTGTCAAGCATATGCAATGCTTTGTAAGCTCTAGAGATACATGTGAATGCTACTCAAACTAATAATACACTTCAAGGTCACATATAGCAAACCTAGTGCCTAATAAGTGAAAACATGAATCTATCAAAGTTAGATGACGAATTGTTTGACTTTCCGGAGGATGGTTACCCTCCCTTGGACTCTTCATGGAGATATTTTCAGAGCCTATTCCATAGGCATTCGAAATTTGGTCAAACATTCCTCATTTCAATATTGATAATTCAAAAATCATTTTCAAACTTTTATAGGATGTATCATTAAGGGGAAGGATCACAAGCAAGCTCACTCTATATTCGCCAAAAGAAATTAAGCTGATTATTGTGGTTGAATAAAACAAATTGGGAAAAGATAGGAATCATTCTGAAATTTTTCAGTGCCGGAGACGTCTCTGGCAAATCACAGAGACGTCCCCCCGGCGAGACGTCTCGCATTAGTCGCGGAGACGTCACAAGTGGCACCTGTCAATTCTTGGGTGCAAACTTGGTTTCTTGGTTTAGCAAGAAACATAATTCAGTTGCCTTGTCCACAGCTGAGGCTGAGTACATTGCAGCCGGAAGCTGTTGCGCCCAAGTTCTTTGGATTAAGCAACAACTTGAAGACTTTGGTATCAAAATGGACAACATTCCAATTAGATGTGATAATACAAGTGCAATTAATTTAACAAAAAATCCTGTCCAACACTCTAAATCAAAACACATAGAGATTAGGCATCACTTTATAAGGGATCATGTGCTGAAAAATGATGTATTGATTGAGTATGTATGCACTGAAAATCAATTGGCCGATATCTTTACAAAGCCCCTTTGTAAAGATAGGCTCAACTTTTTAAGGAATGCCTTGTGCTTGTATGATCCTAGCAAATAGATTGAATTTGTAATGCAAGCATGAATTGATTTCAACACTATAGCTTAAATGATTCAATTTGTCAAGCATATGCAATGCTTTGTAAGCTCTAGAGATACATGTGAATGCTACTCAAACTAATAATACACTTCAAGGTCACATATAGCAAACCTAGTGCCTAATAAGTGAAAACATGAATCTATCAAAGTTAGATGACGAATTGTTTGACTTTCCGGAGGATGGTTACCCTCCCTTGGACTCTTCATGGAGATATTTTCAGAGCCTATTCCATAGGCATTCGAAATTTGGTCAAACATTCCTCATTTCAATATTGATAATTCAAAAATCATTTTCAAACTTTTATAGGATGTATCATTAAGGGGAAGGATCACAAGCAAGCTCACTCTATATTCGCCAAAAGAAATTAAGCTGATTATTGTGGTTGAATAAAACAAATTGGGAAAAGATAGGAATCATTCTGAAATTTTTCAGTGCCGGAGACGTCTCTGGCAAATCACAGAGACGTCCCCCCGGCGAGACGTCTCGCATTAGTCGCGGAGACGTCTCGGGGACAGAACGAATGTTTTTTTCTTGAATAGGTCGAAACAGCTCGAGCCGTCCCGAGCTGCTTTCCTTCGTCCCCAACGAAACCCTAAACCCTAGCATCCATCTTCTCTCCACCACAAATCGAACCAAAATCACTCCCCATTTTCCTAGATTTCCAATCAATGGCACCTAAGAAAGCTAGGCGTAGTGGTGGGAGGCGTCCTAGGGTGGCAAACGACGAGGAACGGAGGAAAGAGTCCTCCGCGCCGTCTCCTACGGTTGCTCCACCAACCGTGACCCCCTCCTGTGCGAATCGCACAGTAACCACAGGTAGACACATCGATTTTCATTTTCTAGCTAGTGAGGGGTTCTCTATTGGAGAGAGACTCCGTGCCCAAGGTTGGGAACACCTATGTTCCCTAAATATGTCAACCTATCCCGGCCTAATGAGAGAAATCTTTAGCAATTTGGCCTTAGGGAGCTCGGGGTACACCGGATATGTCCGAGGCACATTGGTAGAAATCAATGAGGACATCTTATCTAGTTTGTTACAAATACCCAAGCACGGTGAGGCTCCGACCTCACATCCCCAAAGGGAAGTTGCCTTAAACCTAATCCTAGGTAGAGAAGACTGCGGTCCTCTTGACATAATCAAGTCCCAAGACCTCAATGCTGAAATGAGATTGCTTTTGAGCATAATTAACAGGGTCTTGTTTCCAAAAACCGGTCGCTTCGATTTCGTTTCGGAGCGAGACTTAGCCATTATGCACCACATCTTGCTAGGGATTCCCCTAAACCTCCCTAGGCTCATGTTGAACTACATCTCCATATGTCATAGGTATTCCAGATTTAGCATACCATATGGGATGGTCTTCACCCTACTTTTCAAACACTTTAAGGTTCCTATCCCTGAAAATGAGCCAGAGAAACCCTTGAGAAACACTGATACTACAACGAGAGCACATTACATAGGATGGAGTTTCACAAGAAAGACGGGTCTTGGGTTAAGGTCTGCAAAAGAAAATCCCAAACTATAGAGCCTGAGATCCATCATCAGGAGCCTGTCCACCTCTCTCCTCCACATAGCCCTATGCCTTTTCCAGATCATATGGAGAGCTTTCCTGATGTACCTTCCAGCTCGGCTAGACCATCCACTTCCATGCCTCCTCCTCCAGCTTGTGGATCGATGTCCTTATCAGATGAGCAGATGCACACCCTAGCATCTATGATGTGCCAACAGATGAGGGAAGAGATGAGATCAATAATTTCTGATGAGTTAGCTCCCATCCGCACCTCACATGAAGCACTCCTAGAAGAATTGAAGGAAATCAAAATTCAGATGGAAGCTATAGGGTCAGAATTGGTTTGTGTGGCAACAAACCAAACTAGAAGATCATGTGAGATACAGGCTGAATTGAAGATCATATCGGATGGTCTTCAAGAGTTGACGAGCCCTGAAGGCAATGTGGGCAGTGTGGCTGCCCAACTTAGAGGAAGGATTGACAGGGCAACTCATGAGTTTGAAGCACTAGTGACAGCTCTCAATCAATCTCAAGGAGATCACTTTAGAAGTCTAATGGATGCAGTAAATAGGTTTATAGAGGCTGCTGCTGGGGCTATTGAGCGTGGTCGCCGGTGAGGCACAGTTAGTGGACATCTAGGGTTCATCTTTTTGTAAAACCCTAGGCTTATATGAAACTTTTTCTTTTGTATTAGCAATCAATCCTTGTAATGGCCTTTTATCCTTGTAATGGCTTCAAATGATTGCAAAGCTATATGAATGTCATAACCCTTCTTTTTGAATCTTGGTGTATGTTTCTAATTTTGTGATGTGCCATGGAAATGTCATAACATACTTTGAATGTTCAAACTTGACAATGTGCAACCATTTTACAATTTTGCCAACTTGACAATGCATATGAAAAAGGGGGAGCACAACTTGTAATAACTGCATTTGAAAGGTCTGAAATGAATTCCAAAACAAAGGGGGAGTAAAATGAATGCTGAATTCATTGATGGAAATAACTTGGAAATCATTGATTGTTTCATTATATTATGAATGCTGAATTCTAATAGGCATCGTGTTTTAGGCACCTAAGGAAAATTTGTCCCCTTCATTGTTGATGACAAAAAGGGGGAGTAGAACCAATATGGATGGAATGCAAAATGCAAAATTTACACTCATACTTGAAAGTTGAATTAGAAAAGATAAAATTGAAGAATATTGGCTTTAAGATAATTGTCCTTCTGGAAAAGAAAGGGGGAGTCAAAAGTATTTAGCTTTTAATTGTCTTTAGCATCAATATTTCATTAATTTACATTTTAACTTGATTCAAATCTAAAAGTGATAGTTGATATGCCAAAATTGCTCAAGAGCTACTAAGATCAACACTTATGCATAAGGATAGAACTGACAGTTGACTATATTGAATTATGCATACTGTATCTAGCTCTAACCAAAACACAATACTTGTACATCTGATCAAATACTGTGTATATGTTTAAATTTTAAATTTTGCATATACTCAGTATTTTGTCATCATCAAAAAGGGGGAGATTGTTAACCCCCTAATGGGTTTTGATGAATACAAAACACTAGAGTATAATTCTCTTTATATTAACAATTCATTTGAGCATTTCAGGTGTTTAACTTAGAATATTGTTAAGAATTGTCAAGGCATGTTTCCATATTTTTCGAGGATTTATTGAAGATTTTTTGAGATGAAGAAAACGGATCAGAGGCAGCCGAGACGTCTCCGGTTTGTTCCAAAGACGTCTCTGGCACGTAGAGGAGAAACTGGCACGTCTGGAGACGTCCCCGGCACCTGCCGAGGCGTCTCGCAGGGTCGGAGTCGACTCCCGGCTTTCCGGAGTCGACTCTCTCAAATGTTAGATGTATGCCCTAGAAGCCAATTTGGCTGACACATTGTTGATTCTAGGGACATAATTTTGTACTTGACTATTTATTATTGAATAAATAAAAAGCATCTTTTTCATTCATATTGTTTATGTGTCTATGAATCGTCCAAGAAATTAATAAGATGATGATACATATTCTCAAGAGTTGAGAATTTGAGCCATGTATCATTGGTGATTAATTTCTAAATGCTCCTGATCAAAGGATCATCACGAGGACGGTGATCGATCCGATCAGGGCACAGATCACTCTCCTTCTGGATGGACGAGACTTGAGTCCACAGTGTAGGGTCACTGAAGTGATAGTGCAGGTGCTTGTTAGAGAACAAGGGTACTGAGCGTGACCAATACAAGAAGTCACTTGGATGTCTATCCACTCGTCAGTGACTTGCTTGATGTTGCAGTAGTGTGACTGGTCCTTTGACCTGCGGTGCTTCGGCTACTCACAGTGAGGTTATTGTAGTTTGACTGCACACATACATGGTCTCTAGCCATATGGGTCCATGCAGTGTAGATTGGCTGCAGTAAGTTCACTGTAGGAGTAGGGTATGCACCTATATGAAATCTATCGACCTTGATAGATAAGGAGAGATCCTATGTGATTTATAAGACTGAGTTCGTAAGACCTCGGCCGGGGCAGTATGCACAGTGGAGAAAGAGTTTTTCACTATCGAACTCGAGTCGAATAAATCTTGACATATGACAGACGATGGGGTTTGACGAGTTGTCCATGACCTCCGTCCTGTAGGGATCCACGATAGTAGGACTGTATCACATGTTAACTGCACCTAGAGGTTCATCATTCCATTCTGCTGGGTAGCCACTACATGCTGCTAGGTGTCACTGGTGGATGGTGGGACTCATAGGGATTATCTTGATGATCGATAAACCCTAATGAGTTGAGTTGGAATCGTTCCAACCCATTGAAAGGAGTTTTCAATGATATAGTGATAGAGATCACAATATATCTCACTACCAGTCAGAATAGAACCTATGGGGTCACACACACTAGAAGTATTGACCGATCCGATGGTTGAAATCGTGATTAGGAATCACAAGAAATCAATTTGATTGATAAGAAGTTGAAGAAGGAAAAAGGAATTAATTAATTGGACTTGAAACAAGAATCCTACTTCGGGTAGGATACCTAGAGTTCTAATTGGATTAGGACTGGGATTCCTACTTGGAATAGGATTCCTCAATCCTAATGAGATTAGGAGTTTTGAATTAAAAATTGGATTCCTACTTGGAGTAGGATTCCTAGAAATCCTAATTGGATTAGGACTTCGGATTCAAGTAGAGTCCTAATTGGATTAGGACTAAAATTAAACAAATCCTAATTGGATTAGGATTCCTTAAGTCCAAATTAATTATTAATCTAATGAATCAACATGACTCCTAATTGGATTAGGATTGAAGAGTTCAATTGAGTCATGGTTCATTCAAGTCCTAATTGGATTAGGACTAGTATAGATTGAACCCAATTTGGCCAATCCTAATTAGATTAGGATTAAACCATGAGAGAGGCACCTAATCCTCTTTGGAAGAGGATTAGGTTAACCAAGTAAGAGGGGCATCAGCCCCTCTCATCTTGGATGGTGCGGATTGAAGGAGAGAGAGGGGCCGGCGCACCCCCCCTTTCTTTCTTTGGAAAACCATCTAGGGCTCCTACTTTGGAGGAGCCCTTGATGACTATAAGAAGCACCATGAGGCCGGCGCCCTAGGAATTGGAGCCCTCTTCCCTTGTGCCGTGGCCACCCTCTTCCTCCCTCTTAGTTGCAGCCGCAAGCAAGAAAGAAGGAACCTCCAAGTGTTGGCGGCCTCCTCCTCTTCCTTTTCTTCATCCTGCGCAAGCAACAGAAAGAAGGCTGTGCAGGGGTTCATCTACTTCCTCTTCTTCATCCTTCTTCTTCCTCTTCTCAAGCACTTTCAAGAGTTGAAAGAAAGAGAAGAGATCAGCCATCAAAGGAGTCTTTGCAAGGGAGCTAGCACCCCGGGAAGACAAGAAAGCTTTGATCGGTTCTCTACTTCGTGTGGATACCCGTAGAGGCCGGACGTTTGAACGGCTTCAAGCGAACCCTCTTCCTAAAACCACGAATTCAGATTCGCGGTGATCATCTACCCGCGCAAGGTGAAGATTTGATCTTCCTATTGTTTTTAAAAGTTTTAATTCTTACCTAATTACGAAAGGTCTCGAAACAACGTTCATGCGATGAACGTCGAACTCGTGCACGCCGATTCCGCTGCCATCTGAAAAATTTTTGAAATATCAGCGGCATGGGCGGGTTCCCAACAGTGGTATCAGAGCCTAGGCTTCGTAGATTAAGGTAAGAATTAAATATCTAAAGGCATATTAGATCTGAAAATTAAATGATCATGCATGCTGAAAAATTCTGCATGCAGATTTTTCAGGGGTGCTGATTTTTACATGCTGATTTTTATGTGATAAAAAGATGATTCTAATTGCATTGTTAATGGGATTACAAAGTTTAGAATCATGATTAGCATGATCAGCGACCTATGTCATGATATAATCAGTTAAGTTTCAGATCTGAAAATTATAATTGTAGCATACGGTGATGATCATAGGATTCAACCCCTTTTGGTATCAAATGTAATGACCTGCGATGTGATCTGCGATGTCATGTAATTTTTCTGATCTTGCATGCATCTTATTTGATGTTTTGAGAGGCCTGCGTGCCTCCTAAAAGGAGATGTAAATTATTTTTATTTTTATTTTACATCTGGTTGTATTTCTGTGATGTGATGTACATCAACGATCAAGTTGAAGCAAAGGCATGAGATGAAAGGTGATCTAAGCGGTTGATGGCGATGGGATCAAGAGTTGATCAAGGATCGAATCAAGGAAGCTTGGAATCAATTCAAGAGTTGAAGACCACTTGATCGATTGATGTGCATGTGCTTGTAATACGACCTAATTAGAATCCATGATCATCACCTAGTTAAAATTTAGCTTTAATTATTGCCGCGATTATAACTGCCTGCAATGCGCCGTTTGCATGTGATGTGAATGAGAGTCGGGTAGATAGGTCTACATGTGATGTAGCAAACCCAATTGAGACCTAAATCAAAACCTCCTCAATCAAGTCGAGAGTGAACCGACATGAGCAAGTCATATTAGATTAATTGATCTAATTGGTATCTAGGAAAGCATGAAAGGTGGTTACTTAATTAGGACCTTACTCTCTGAGTAAGGAGAGCCTCCCACCTGCTTACCTGGCCAATTGTTCGATTACCTCTTATGAAAGGCTCAAGTTGCAAACACTAAGACCTGATTAACCAATATTAAGTCAATAGGTCTTCCACTGTAGTAGAGCTGCTAAGGCCTTTCTGATGTTGACTTGTCTCGGCTGGATACAGTGGTCAAGTTGCATTGGGGGGCTGGACCTCTCTATAGACATGAGATGTTGTAGGGTAAAGGTGGGGTTGGGCACCAATAACTGTTAGGTGAGGACCCAATGACGACTTTATTCCTACGGTTATACAGTGGGTCTGACTTAACTAAGAAATGGGACCAATAACTGTTAGGTGAGGTCTTCATGGCTTAGAGACCAAGTTGCACTGCAACATGCTTGAGAAGCATTGTACAAAAGTTGTACACTCATCCATCTATGTGTCACCAATAACTGTTAGGTGAGGTGGCATGTAAATCGGTGGGACCGCAGTACCCACTAGAAACCCTAGTCGTGTGGGATTTCCGTTTTCCTACCAGGGGAGTGTGAGGAATTCGAGAAAATAGTGGGAGTCACAATTTGTTCTAAAAGACCTTAGGACATATTAGGATCAAGTACAAAAGTCTAACTAGAATCTTTACTCTCTGCAGATACAATGTCGGCTTCAAACCCTTTGACCCGTATTCTTGAGACCAACCGACTGACCGGAACCAATTACAAGGACTGGCTTAGAAATCTCAAAATAGTTTTGGACTGTGAGAAGATAGGCTATATACTCGATTCAGATATCCCCACATTACCAGCACGTCCCACTGATGTTCAGCGTGAGATGCATAAAAAGTGGTTGGACGATGACATTAGAGTAAAATGCTATATGATGGCATCTATGTCTAATGAACTCCAATGCCAGCATGAAAATATAAAGACTGCTAGGGACATACTGGCACACCTACAAGAGTTGTATGGTGAGCAGAGTCGCACAGCTCGTTTTGAAGTGTCCAAGAGGCTTTTCAAAGCGAAGATGCGCGAAGGGCAGTCTGTCCATGATCACGGTCTGACCATGATCAAGGACCTAGAGGAGCTTGAGAAGCTCGGTATGGACATGCACAAGGAATTGCAAGTGGATTTGATCCTACAGTCACTTCCTGATTCATTTGGTCAGTTTATAGTAAACTACCACATGTAAGATTGAATGCACTAAGACTGAACTAATCAACATGTTGGTAACTGCTGAGGGAGCCTTGAAAGGTTCAAGGGGCAATGTCCTCGCTGCTGAGTTGACTTCTGGTTCCAAGAGAAAGTCTACTTGGACGAAAAAGAAGCCTGCAAAGAAGCAGAAGAAAGACAAGAAGCCAAAGAAGGAAGTTCAAAAGAAAAAGGCTAACGACAAAGGAAAATGTTTCCACTGCAATGTCGAAGGCCACTGGAAGAGAAACTGTCCTTCATACCTCGAGAGCCTAAAGAACAAGAAAGGTGACACACCTTCAGAAGGTATAGACTTGCTCATAATTGAAACTAATCTAACGGTTTCTTCTACTTCTAGTTGGGTTATAGATTCTGGTTCTAGTGCTCATTTGTGCACTACCATGCAGGGTCTAAAGGAAAGTAGAAGGCTGGCGGAAGGTGCGGTAACCCTTCGGGTTGGCAACGGGGCAAAAGTTGCTGCTGTGGCTGTGGGCACCTACCATCTGCGACTACCGTCTGGATTTAGTTTAATACTTAGAGACTGTTATTATGTACCTGTTGCTAGCAGAAATTTGATTTCTGTTTCATGTCTAGCACAGGAAGGTCATGTTTTTACATTTGACAAAGACTGCTGTTCTATTTATTTGAGAAATAAAATAGTCGCACGTGGTTTTATGATTGACAGTCTCTATCATTTACATATGGATGTATCTGTGAATGTTACCGAGCAAGATGTGAGTGCCAAAGGATCCAAAAGATCCAGAGATGAGATAAACCAAAGATATTTGTGGCACCTCAGACTTGGCCATATTGGAGAAGATAGAATGAACAAAATGGATAAAGATGGGCTCTTAGGCTCATTGACTTCCGAGTCATATCCAGTTTGCGAGTCCTGTCTTCAAGGAAAAATGGCTAGACTGCCCTTTGTAGGACATGGGGAGAGGACCACTGAAATACTTACCCTAGTACATACAGATGTATGTGGCCCATTCGATGTGCTAGCCAGGGGACGTTATTCTTACTTCATTACCTTTACCGATGATTATTCACGGTATGGGTATGTGTATCTTATGAGACACAAGTCTGAATCCTTTGAAAAGTTCAAAGAGTTCAAAAATGAAGTAGAAAAACAAACTAGAAAACCTCTTAAGGCTCTTCGATCAGATCGGGGAGGAGAATACCTTAGTGGGGAATTCCGGGACTATCTCAAAGAAAACGGCATAGTCTCACAATGGACACCTCCGGGTACACCTCAACTCAACGGGGTGTCAGAGAGGAGAAATCGGACCCTATTGGATATGGTCAGGTCCATGATGAGCTTCACTGATTTACCTATGTTCCTTTGGGGAGATGCCTTACTCACAGCGATTTATTTATTGAATAGAGTTCCCTCTAAATCCGTTCCTACCACACCGTATGAGATATGGCATGGTAAGAAACCAAGTCTGGGTCATCTCAAGATTTGGGGATGTCCGGCCCACGTCAAGCGACTACAGGCGGACAAGTTAGAGGCTAGGACCATAAGTGCTCGTTTTATAGGATATCCTAAAGAGTCATTAGGATACAATTTTTACGTCTCAGAGGATCACAATGTGTTTGTGAGCCGTCATGCCATCTTCTTGGAAAATCAGTTTATCCTTGATAGAGGCAGTGGGAGGAAAATTGAGCTTGAAGAGAAAGTCTCTGAAAAGCAATGAGTCATGGATCCTATAGAACCCATTCATACAGAGCCAGTACACGATGTCCCTCGACCACCTCGTAGATCTAGTAGGGTCTCCCATCCTCCCGATAGATACTTAGGTATACTAGAAGAGGATACAGAGGAAATGTTCCTAGTGGGGGATAGGGATCACATACAGGATCCCAAAACCTACAACGAGGCGATATCTGATATCGATTCCGAGAAATGGCTGGAAGCTATGAAGTCAGAGATAGACTCCATGCATTCCAACCAAGTCTGGACCTTAGTAGATCCACCAGAAGGTATTGTACCTATTGGATGCAAATGGATCTACAAAAGGAAGATAGGTTCGGATGGAGAGGTAGAGACCTATAAGGCAAGGCTTGTGGCGAAAGGGTATAGTCAGCGCGAAGGCATTGACTATCAGGAGACCTTTTCACCTGTAGCCATGCTAAAATCCATCCGAACATTGCTTGCCATTGCAGCATTTCATGATTATGAAATCTGGCAGATGGATGTGAAAACTGCTTTCCTGAATGGATATCTTGATGAAGATATCTATATGGAACAGCCTTTGGGTTTCACTTCCAGTGATGGAGATCACAAGGTCTGCAAGCTGCAAAGGTCCATCTATGGACTAAAGCAAGCCTCTCGGAGTTGGAACACTCGTTTCGATGATGCAATCAAAACGTTTGATTTCATCAAAAACGAGGAGGAACCATGTGTTTATAAAAAGGTTAGTGGGAGTGCTGTCGTTTTTCTCGTACTGTACGTAGATGACATTCTCCTGATTGGGAATGATATTCCCATGCTAACCTCGGTCAAAGTCTGGTTGTCAAAAGAATTCTCCATGAAAGACCTTGGGGAAGCATCCTATATTTTGGGAATAAAGGTCTATAGAGATAGATCTAAAAGGATGCTTGGCCTGTCACAGAAAATGTACATAGAGGAGGTGCTGAAGAGGTTCAGCATGGAAAACTCCAAGAGGGGTCTCTTACCCCTAAGGCATGGAATTCATCTCTCCAAGAAGATGTGCCCCAACACATCTGAGGAGATTCAACGCATGAGCAAGATTCCTTATGCATCGGCAATAGGAAGCCTCATGTATGCCATGCTATGTACACGACCTGATATAGCTCTTGCTGTGAGTGTCACAAGCAGATATCAGTCGAATCCAGGTGAAGAACACTGGACAGCTGTGAAGAATATTCTTAAGTACTTGAGAAGAACTAAAGATTTATTCTTGGTTTTTGGAGGATCATCAGAGTTAAAGGTAGAAGGGTACACAGATTCAGACTTCATGACTGATGTCGATGACAGGAAGTCAACATCTGGATATGTGTTCTTGTGCAATGGTGGTACGGTGAATTGGAAGAGTTCTAAACAACCGATCATTGCTGATTCTACTATGGAAGCCGAATACATCGCCGCCTCTGAAGCTGCTAAGGAAGGCTTCTGGTTCAAGAAATTCATTGCAGAGCTGGATGTGATGACATCAGATGCCATAACACTCTACTGCGATAACAATGGCGCCATAGCCCTTGCTAAGGAGCCAAGGTCTCATCAGAAGTCTAAGCATATAGAGCAGCGCTTTCACCTCATACGCGACTATGTGGAGAAGAAATATGTAGAGGTGCAGAGAGTAGACTCCGCGGATAACGTGGCAGACCCTTTCACTAAGCAGCTGAGTCAGCAAAAGACTGAAGCCCACCTTGAGAAGATGGGCCTAAGATATATGACCAATTGGCTTTAGTGCAAGTGGGAGATTGTTAGATGTATGCCCTAGAAGCCAATTTGGCTGACACATTGTTGATTCTAGGGACATAATTTTGTACTTGACTATTTATTATTGAATAAATAAAAGGCATCTTTTTCATTCATATTGTTTATGTGTCTATGAATCGTCCAAGAAATTAATAAGATGATGATACATATTCTCAAGAGTTGAGAATTTGAGCCATGTATCATTGGTGATTAATTTCTAAATGCTCCTGATCAAAGGATCATCACGAGGACGGTGATCGATCCGATTAGTGCACAGATCACTCTCCTTCTGGATGGACGAGACTTGAGTCCACAGTGTAGGGTCACTGAAGTGATAGTGCAGGTGCTTGTTAGAGAACAAGGGTACTGAGCGTGACCAATACAAGAAGTCACTTTGATGTCTATCCACTCGTCAGTGACTTGCTTGATGTTGCAGTAGTGTGACTGGTCCTTTGACCTGCGGTGCTTCGGCTACTCACAGTGAGGTTATTGTAGTTTAACTGCACACATACATGGTCTCTAGCCATATGGGTCCATGCAGTGTAGATTGGCTGCAGTAAGTTCACTGTAGGAGTAGGGTATGCACCTATATGGAATCTATCGACCTTGATAGATAAGGAGAGATCCTATGTGATTTATAAGACTGAGTTCGTAAGACCTCGGCCGGGGCAGTATGCACAGTGGAGAAAGAGTTTTTCACTATCGAACTCGAGTCGAATAAATCTTGACATATGACAGACGATGGGGTTTGACGAGTTGTCCATGACCTCCGTCCTATAGGGATCCACGATAGTAGGACTGTATCACATGTTAACTGCACCTAGAGGTTCATCATTCCATTCTGCTGGGTAGCCACTACATGCTGCTAGGTGTCACTGGTGGATGGTGGGACTCATAGGGATTATCTTGATGATCGATAAACCCTAATGAGTTGAGTTGGAATCGTTCCAACCCATTGAAAGGAGTTTTCAATGATATAGTGATAGAGATCACAATATATCTCACTACCAGTCAGAATAGAACCTATGGGGTCACACACACTAGAAGTATTGACCGATCCGATGGTTGAAATCGTGATTAGGAATCACAAGAAATCAATTTGATTGATAAGAAGTTGAAGAAGGAAAAAGGAATTAATTAATTGGACTTGAAACAAGAATCCTACTTCGGGTAGGATACCTAGAGTTCTAATTGGATTAGGACTGGGATTCCTACTTGGAATAGGATTCCTCAATCCTAATGAGATTAGGAGTTTTGAATTAAAAATTGGATTCCTACTTGGAGTAGGATTCCTAGAAATCCTAATTGGATTAGGACTTCGGATTCAAGTAGAGTCCTAATTGAATTAGGACTAAAATTAAACAAATCCTAATTGGATTAGGATTCCTTAAGTCCAAATTAATTATTAATCTAATGAATCAACATGACTCCTAATTGGATTAGGATTGAAGAGTTCAATTGAGTCATGGTTCATTCAAGTCCTAATTGGATTAGGACTAGTATAGATTGAACCCAATTTGGCCAATCCTAATTAGATTAGGATTAAACCATGAGAGAGGCACCTAATCCTCTTTGGAAGAGGATTAGGTTAACCAAGTAAGAGGGGCATCAGCCCCTCTCATCTTGGATGGTGCGGATTGAAGGAGAGAGAGGGGCCGGCGCACCCCCCCTTTCTTTCTTTGGAAAACCATCTAGGGCTCCTACTTTGGAGGAGCCCTTGATGACTATAAGAAGCACCATGAGGCCGGCGCCCTAGGAATTGGAGCCCTCTTCCCTTGTGCCGTGGCCACCCTCTTCCTCCCTCTTAGTTGCAGCCGCAAGCAAGAAAGAAGGAACCTCCAAGTGTTGGCGGCCTCCTCCTCTTCCTTTTCTTCATCCTGCGCAAGCAACAGAAAGAAGGCTGTGCAGGGGTTCATCTACTTCCTCTTCTTCATCCTTCTTCTTCCTCTTCTCAAGCACTTTCAAGAGTTGAAAGAAAGAGAAGAGATCAGCCATCAAAGGAGTCTTTGCAAGGGAGCTAGCACCCCGGGAAGACAAGAAAGCTTTGATCGGTTCTCTACTTCGTGTGGATACCCGTAGAGGCCGGACGTTTGAACGGCTTCAAGCGAACCCTCTCCCTAAAACCACGAATTCAGATTCGCGGTGATCATCTACCCGCGCAAGGTGAAGATTTGATCTTCCTATTGTTTTTAAAAGTTTTAATTCTTACCTAATTACGAAAGGTCTCGAAACAACGTTCATGCGATGAACGTCAAACTCGTGCATGCCGATTCCGCTGCCATCTGAAAAATTTTTGAAATATCAGCGGCATGGGCGGGTTCCCAACATCAGAGACGGCAGATAGGCCGATTTCAAGGGATGCGCGCGAGTCGTCTCCGAAGGACGCGGAGTCGTCCCCACGCATAAAGCACAAACATCCCGAGACGTCCCCAGAAAGCGTGGAGTCGACTCTCTCAGGAATTCCAGAGGACTTGTTTTTCGTTGATAAAACTTCGGAGTCGTCCCCGACATCGCGGAGTCGTCCCCATGCATAAAGCACAAACATCCCGAGACGTCCCCGTAAAGCGCCGAGCCGACTCTCTCAGAAAAACAGAAAAATAAGAAATCGAGCTGTTCTTCTCCGGAGTCGTCCCCAGAAAGCGCCGAGTCGACTCCAACATCGTCAAAAGATTTTTTATACAGCCGAGACGTCTCTCGTTCAAGCGGAGACGTCTCCGGAGCGCCTGGGACGCGACGGACACACTTTTGCAGGTTTGTTTGAATTTCAAACGGTTATATTTTTGTGTCTAACGGATCTATTGCTTGTAGGACTATAAAAAGGAGCTTTTAAGTGCCTTTAAACAACTTCTCACCAACCAAACACAAGATCATTCAAGAGAGAAGAAAGAGAAAGAGGTTCAAGGGAGTTAGTGCTTTCAAGAGGAGAAATCAAGTGCATTCAAGTCTTCCTCATCTGATTTCGTGCTCATCTACTCACTCCCACTCGGCAATCAAAGCTCGCATTCAAGCCAATGTGATCCACATCGGAAGAACCACCATCATCCACGCTTTCAACGGCAAAAAGGGTTCTTCCGGTTTTGTTGTTCTTCATTGTTCCATTTGCTTTCATAAGAGCTTTTAAATCCTTGTAAAACATTTGAATATTGTGCTTGTTCTAGTCAAGGGACTTGGAACAAGGGATAGGCGTCCCAAGCCTAGGTTAAATTGGGGGATTGTAGGGTTCGTTGTTAGCCCGAGGTAAAACAACGAGTTGGGTAGTTCACTCGAAAAACTACCGGACTGTAATCGCTGATTATAGTGGAAATTCCCAAAGGTGTTTGGGGAGTGGATGTAGGAGCAGTGGAAGCTCCGAACCACTATAAACCTTTGCGTTTGCGATTGACTGTGCTTACTACTTTATTTTTACTTTAGCACATACACTTGTGTGTTTTCTTTTAATTAGACAAAAAGTTTTTAAAACACCCAATTCACCCCCCTCTTGGGTGACCATCTCTGGGCAACAAAAGGCTGAAAATCGAGCCGACTCTGGAGGATTTCGAGTCGACTCCAAGTGTTTCAGACGTTCTGGCATAGGCTCGAGTCGACTCCGGCACACTGCGAGTCGACTCCGACTGAGAACAGACAGCAGGACAGAAAGATGAATCTCAGACCCTGTCACCGAGTCGACTCCTGAAGAATTCGAGTCGACTCCGATGATTGCCGAGTCGACCTCCGATAGTTCCGAGTCGACTCCAAGGAGTAACAGACAAAAAGACAGAGAAGTGGTTTCTGGACCCTATTACCGAGTCGACTCCAGAAGAGTCGAGTCGACTCCAACGGTTGGCGAGTCGACTCCTAAACAAGCAAGAGCCGACTCTCAGAGGAATGCAAGACTAAAAGACAGTAAACCAACTTCGGGCTTTGAGAGCCGAGTCGACTCCAAGACGATCCGAGTCGACTCCGAGGCAGTTCAACTCCAAAGACAGAAGACCAGTTTTTCGGTCTCTGAGAGCCAAGTCGACTCCAAGAGAATCCGAGTCGACTCGAGGGAGTAAACCTGGAAGAAAGATCTCTGGAATCCTGAGAACGAGTCGTCTCCAAAGGGCCGAGTCATCTCCGGATACTGGCAAGTCGACTCCAAGTTTTGCCGAGTCGACTCCAGAACGGGACAACACTTTAATTCAAATCCTGAACAGTGGGCGAGTCGTCTCCAGTAAAGCATGAGTCGACTCCAGATCGAGCGAGTCGACTCCGATCCCAACGGACACTTTGTCAGAAATTGCAGATTGTGCAGAATGGCTCTAAAGTTGTGTCTAATGGCTAGTTTTCAAAGGGGACTGTTTAAATAGCTAGAGTAAACAGTAATAGACAACAAGAGAGAGATTCCATTCAAAGCAAAAGTGATTTCTACCTACCAAAGCCTCTCAAGAGTAAATACAAGAGAAAGAAGGAAGAAGAGCATTCAACTCCATCCTACGAACTCTTCCCTCGCATTCAAGGCCTCCCATCTGACAGCAAATCTTTAGCACACTCCAAGAGGAGTCTCAGAGTTCGAGAAGCCCCTTCTTCCCTTTCCAAAAACTGTTTGAGGGCTTCTAACTCTATTCTATTCATATTTGTCATATTTGCTTTTTAAGAAGCTATCCTTGTACTCTTTCCAAACTGTTTCTCTTACTTGATTCAATCAGGGGATTGAATCAAGCGTGTTAAGGTTAGTTGGTGAGCCAAGGGTAAAACCAACGGTATAAGGGTTCGATTGTGATCCCGGGAAAACAATCGGGTGGTTTTAGTCGGTGAGCTTGGGAAAACCGACCGAGTTCGTTGTGATCTCGTAAAACAACAAGTTGGATTGTGAACTTGTAAAACAACCGGCTGTAATCCGAGGGATTATAGTGAACTCCCAAGTGAAGCTTGGGGAGTGGACGTAGGAGCAAGGGTTAGCTCCGAACCACTATAAAAACACTTGTGTTTGTGATTGATTCATTGTCTCTCCCATCCCCTTCATTCACCACATCTAGTAAACTAATTAATCCGCTTGCAATAAAGTTTAATTAGTTACTCATTAAGTTTTTATTTGTAATAATTACTTAAAACCCAATTCACCCCCCCCCCCTCTTGGGTTGTCATCTTGGGCAACACTTAATAGTCAAAGAGCTGTATTTAGTAAAGCCGGCTTAGGGTATAAGCCTAACAACAAACAAAAATTTCTTAAAAACTTTTTTGTAAAGGCCAGAGAAAGTAAAACCAACAATGCAACTTATTTTCGTTGTGGTAAAGTAGTACATATAGCTAATGTGTGTAACCACAAAAAATCTGAAATTAAAAGAAAGATTAAAAAGATTTGGGTTCCAAAAGGAACCAACGTTACTAACCTTGAAGGACCCAAGAAAATTTGGGTACCTAAAATTGTATGATTTCCTTGTGTAGGAGTGTCTTGCAGCCAAGGTCGACAAAAACTGTTGGTACTTGGATAGTGGCTGCTCAAGACACATGACGGGTGACAAAGAGTAATTCTTCATCCTAGAGCCTAAAAAGGGAGGTGCTGTGACATTTGGAGACAACAACCAAGGTCACATCATTGGAGGTTGCAAAGGAGGGAGGCGGCGGCGTGAGGGGAGGCCGGTCGTCGGGGAAGGCGACTCACCGGAGGACCAAGATTCAGCCGGCTGCGGGGGAAGCTCCGGGCCTTCCTCTTCCCTTCAGTGAAGATCCTCCACAGCGTGGGATCCGAGGGGGCAGTTGCCCACGGTTCCTCCTCCAATTCCTCGCCGGAAAGGTCGCCGGAGCACGCCGTCGGACCGAGGTAAGTGGGGCTCCCTTCCTTATACTTCTTGTTCTGGATTTTGGATAGCGTTGGAGGGGTTTTTGGCCGGTAAATCGTCAGAGAAGAGTCCGAAACAGGGTACCCCTGTTTCGGCCTCTCTCTTCCCGATCCCGCCGCCGCCGGCCACCGGGTTGGCCGGGATTCATGGCGGGTGAGGTTGGTTGGGTCTGTGAGGGGGCCGGAGAGGGTTTGTATGTGATGAGGGAGGGTGGATCCGAGGTCTTCTTCCTCAGGATCCCATCTCTCCTCCTCTTCCCCTCGTCGGTTGGCCACTGGCGGCGACGACGGCGGTCGGGGGGGAGGCTGCTTGGGTTGCCGTCGGGTAGGGGGGGAAGAGGCCGAGCCACCATGAGGAGGGCCTTCGGCTGATGATGGAAAGAAGAAGAAGAGGGGGGGGACCCTTTCGGGTGTTGGGGAAAGAAGAAGAAGAGGGACCTCCTCTTCTCTCTTTCTTTTGGCCGGCCACCATCGCCGGCGACTGCAGCAGAGACGGCCAGCGATGGTTCGGCCAGTGGTGTTGTCGGGTTGGGGAAGGAGAGGGCACAGCCACTACGGTTGTTGCCCTTGGATCAAAAAAGATTTGAGGGAGGGAGATGTATTCCCAACCATGAAGAGAGAGGGATCATCCCTTCCTTTTGGTCTCTTCACCGGGACCGGCCATCATCGTCGGCGTGGCAGCGGCCACGGCTGGCGACGACATAGACCGGTGGTACAGGGTGGGAGTCGGGCCATCCCAACTGCCCTAGATTTGAGGGATTGAGATATTTGGGGACTTGGTGATGGACCCCATAGTAGATGTGAATTATATTTTAGAATATTTAAATATTGAATGATTTAGTTTGTGATTTGTAATTGATGTTGTAGGGGAGGAGTCAGCGGTGCCAGGAGATTTTGATCAGGGGACTCAGCACCCCAGCACGTAGGTTGTGATTCGGATCCGTGTTTGAGTCAGTCTACAAATTTCTGTAAGAATCCCTACATCTGAGCACTTTTATTTATACATATATTGGATTTATCGTTGGATATATTTTATCAGTATGTTGCTATTTGTTTTTGAGCTTGTATGACACTATGAGGTGTGCATTTTGTTTATTATGAAAGTATTGGAATAATTAAATTGGGAAGGAATAACATATTTTTGAGAAATTATGAAAATATGTGACGTGATTGAAATGTGATTAAACATGTAAAACTAGACATGTAAAATGGGTTGGACTAACCTTGTCATGAGATAGCCTTTACGAGCTTATGCGTAGGATAGCTGCCACGAGCTTATGCGTGGGATAGCCTCTACGAGCTTATGCGTAGGATAGCCTCCACGGGCTTACGCGTGGGATAGCTGCCATGAGCTTATGCGTGGAATTTGTGCAGTCTTGGACTGGGACATGAACTTGGTTAGTCCAAAGCCAGAAGTGAAAAACTTTGAAATTTGGGAATCAGAGTAATATGTGAATGGATCACATAATGTGAAAAAGAATTTATGTATATGAAATGGTTATATATATTTGTTGCTTGTTGAGTTTTTGAATGATGAAATAGCATTTATTTGATGCTTGATTTATTTTATTATTATTACTGTGTGTGGCTGTTGGGATTCTTACTGGGCTGGAAAAGCTCATACTACTCTTACTTTCTTTTTTTCATAGGCACCCGATTTGTAGAGTCCATCGGGTGGGACGAGAAATGAGATCAGCATGGAGTCTAACTACTAGATAGATAGAAGTTAATTTATCTTTTGTTTATGGACATTGGAAAATTATGTAATAAACCAGTACATTTTGGTTGGATTTGATTTAATTACATTAATCATTGATTTTGGCATTTATGAAATTATTGAAATTATTTGTTTATCTTAGGCCTTGCATGATCTTTAGGGCACTGCTCTAGGGCTCATGCGGCCGGTCACGTACCGGACCCGGGTGATGGGTTTGGGGCGTGACAGATTTGGTATCAGAGCTTAAGGTTTAGGAATCCTAGGGTTTATGCTCGAGTAAGCCTGAGTGGGGAAAATCACTAAACACGTAAGATATTAAAATGGTGTGATTAGCATATGAAGGATGCAAAATTTTCTCAATCTGATAATCTTGATGCTGGAAAAATTGGTGTAGGTTTGTATGGCGCGAGGGCGTGGTCGGGGGCGTGCCAGAAGGCCGACCCGATTTGCAGATGGCTCCACGGCTTGGGCACCCTCTGGACAGCAGGAAGGTACCTCATCCACGCTGACTCGGGGTGTGCCACAGCAGGAGCACCCTATTGACCCTACGGGCAGCACTCCAGAGATGGGAGCTCCGGAGATTGGGACATCCGAAGGACCGAGTATTCAACTTGAGGAGACAATAGGTGCTTCACAGTTGATGCAAATGATGGTGCAACAGCAAGCTGCTGCCAGAGCAGACATGATGAGGATAGTAGAGGTGCAGCAACAGTTCTTGCAGCAACAGTTGCAGCAGCAGCAAGCAATGTATCAACAACAGTGATGAGAGCACAAAAGTGCGACCTACATGTCACCTATATTAGTATTATGGCTAACCGATAATGATAAATTCACTAGATTAATATTATATTTGGGTTTGGCACAGATTTTCATAAATTAGAGATAAAATGCACATTGAGTACAAATTTGACTAAAAAAAAGATCCCTTCCCAGATCCGACCCGGTTGAAGATCGGGTCGGGTCCGAGTCAGATTCAGATCCAAATCGGGTCCATTTCTTTTGTGCTTTTGGGAAATAATTTTGGGCAAATCTAATTTGGCCATACCATAACTATAAGGTGCTGGGTGACCCATGACTTGAAAGACTTGCAATTGACCTCCAGTCAGAACAGATGACCCGTCCGTCTACAAGCCAAGTTTCATATCACACTATTTTTTTATCTATTGCTAATTGGATGGAACTTGGTGTCCCCCAGCTCCTTCCAACGCAGCCACCTTCCGTTTTAGCTCCATCCCACGGATCACGCCAGCCTCCTCTTCATCAGCCCGCGTCTCCTTTCATCCCGACGATCCCGCGGTGACTTCCGCATGCGTCCCCACCTTCCATCCGCGTCGTGCCAGCCACCGTGCCAGCGAGCAGCCGCGTCCCTCCCGCGTCCGCTCCTCCCAGCATCGCCCACGTGCGTCTCCTCCCAATGATTCCGCGAGTGAGCCCAAGCATCGATCCAGCCGGCCGTGATTCTCCAGCAAATCGCAGCATCACGTCCGCAATCGCCCGTTGATCCCGTGATCGGCTCCTCCCAGCAGCCCCTCATGCGATTTCCTCCACCCGTCTGCGTTCATCACGGAAGACCGCATCCTCCCAGCGCCCGGATCCACGAAAATCCCAGCAAGGAAGATCTCTGCCATCTCCCTTCCGCATCAGCGACACCCAAAGAAGGGAAGAGCACCCCAGCATCCCTCCTCCTCCGCGATTCCTCCCAGCGCCCGGATCTCGTCCGTGATCGACTCCTACCCGCGTCCTCACCGCGTCTGCCATCTCCCTTCCGCATCAGGCGTCCGTCCGCGGCTATAAAAGGAGAAGGAGGAAGAGAAGAGAGGTGTGCTCGGTGGGAGGCCAAGGGCTAGGGAGGTGGGAGCTCGGCTGGTTTAAAGGAGAAGGAACAGGGGAGGCTCTGTTCTTGGGAAGAAGAAAGAGATTAAAAGTATTAGTTTATGTGTTGTTTAACCGTGGGAGAGAAAAAGAAACTTTATTTTATTTTATTTTATTTTATTATTTGCAGAAGAAAGAAGCATTAGGCTTCATCTTCAATTTTTTTACTTTTTGTAATCATTCTTTTTTATGAAATCAATCAATTTCTTTCATGCAATCCTTGTTCTAGATTTAGTTAAATTTCTGTTTTCTTTATGCAATCGTTTAATTTTTCTTTTTATGCAATACATCTTATTTTCCTTTATGCAATTTATGTTACAGGTTTCGATCTTTCTTAGCACTTGTCTTCATCCATTTTAATTTATGCAAAAATTTTCCTTTGAATAGTTAAACATTTCATGAATTCATAAATACTCTTTGATTTCTAAGTACTTGTCTTTTTATTATTTTTAAATAAAAAAATATTCTCCGGTAGACTAGAGAATCCATCAACATCCTCAAAATAATGTTTTTTCTTTAATCATTCAAAAATCGATTTCAAATCCGAGTGAACGTTCTGATTTTTATGCAACTCCAATCGCCTCCCTGTGGATCGACCTCTTACAACCGCTATTCTTCGAGTAGGAAAGGTAAGAGTAAAATTTTAATTTAACTTTTGTTCGTCGGTTCTAACAACGATCTGTCTAGCATATTTTTAGGTGGACAGGAAAGGACGAACAGGATTTTGGCGCCGTTGCCGGGGAGGCAAATCGAGAAGCAAGAACGATCACGAAGATCAAATTGGATTTTGGATGCCCGGAGTGAACGCACTCCGGTAGTAAGTTTTTATTTTTATTATTTTGATTATTTTCAGTTAATAATTTCGTAGTTATTAAATTCTGAAATTTGAAATTCGAAAAAAAAAATTCAAAAAAAAAATAAAATATAAAAAATATTTCAAAATTCAAAAATTCAAAAATTTAAATTCAAAATTTGAATTCTGAAATTCGAAATTTGAAATTTAAATTTAAATTTAAAAAAAATATATAAAAAAAATCAAAAAAAAAATTATTAAAAAAAAAAATTTCAAAAAAAAAATCTATATTAGTTTTGCTAGTAATTGATAAGGCGCAATTTCCCGAGGTTATCATACCTCTATTGGGACTCCTGACGGAGTAATCTCCAGAGCTAATTCCACGGGCATTCGGAGATTGAGTGACGCATAAGAATTGTGTTTAGTTTACATTCAAGTTATTGCTATATAAAAAAAAATAATAATAATAAAAAATATAAAAAAAATAAAAAAAAATTATAAAAAAAATAAAATAAAATAAAAAAAATTTTGCTTGCTCATTTAATCAATACAACCTAATGACATTGCATAAACTTTGAAAAAAAAACATTGATTATTTGCTGCATTTAGTATTAAGCATTTGCATAAAATAATTTAAGGGCAAAACCCATTAAAAAGATAAGGTCGGGAAGTCATTACCTGTCCTTAGCCCAAAAATCACCACCTTGCATACTTATCCTAAGCCAAATTAAATTAAAATCAAATTAGACATTGGCCTTAGGGTTTTCGAGCTCAATTAGGCTCTTGGAAAGAAGCGGCTGAAAGCCACTCCAGTGAGGATTTAGTAATTGGTGATGTCTAGGAAAGTTTTACAACAGTGAGAACTGTTACGGGTATTGTGGTATTGGTGTATCCCTTCTGGCACCACCACACACCCCGGGACTTTCCTGGTCACTGGTTACTGGATCACTTAACTGGTAAGCTCAAGCTTAATCTGAAAGGGAGATTAGGAGCTGTCTAATCTAGAGAGAATTTCAGGAACTTTTTAACCTGATACATCTCTATGCAACTAGATTTAAGAAGCTACTAAACCTCACTTAGTTCTAAGACTAATAGGGTCAAATTGTTGTGTGGTGTTGGTTGTGGTCATCTGTGTCTAGCCCTTCTCTTCTTTTAGGATTTCGTTCATTGTAGGAGTCGAATCTAATTAAGTTGTGGAAAATGTATGCATGGTAGAAGGTCATTAAGGGATAAGTTAACCCCATTTGATCCTGAGATTGAAAGAACTTTTCATCACAACCTGCGAACTATAAACCAACCGTCGATCTCTATAATGGGTGAACATATTAGAACCCTAAATGAATTGTTTGCACCCGCATCCGCTAGTCCCCCTACTTGCATAGTATTACCAATTAATAATGCAGCCCAATTCGAGATTCGGGCTGCAACAATAAACATGTTACCCAAGTTTCATGGGTTCGAGAGTGAACAACCCTACATTCATCTAAACAAATTTTTGATAATCTGTCAAACGTTTAGAAATCAAAATTTAGATGAAGAGGGTATTAAATTAAGGTTATTTCCCATGACTTTAGAGGATCATGCTGCTGCATGGCTGTATTCCCTTGCTTCAAATTCCATCACATCATGGGAACAACTATCTAAGAAGTTTATGGCTAAGTTCTATCCTATGGTAAAGACTGAAAAAATTAAGGATGCCATAAGAACTTTTAGAGGAAAATCTGAGGAGGAATTTTCCCAACTTTGGGAAAGATTCCATGACTTGTTGGTCAAATGCCCACACCATGGGCTTGATAAGGCTGATCTGGTCCACTTCTTTTATAAAGGACTACCTCCAGCACATAGAAACATGATTGAGTCCATGCACAAGGGTAGGTTCATGAACCAAACCCCGGATCAAGCCTATGAATTTCTAGTTGACTTAGCTGAAAATGCCCAAAATTGGAGTAGCTATGGTGAGGAAGTAATTAGAGATGAGTTTGGGTCTAGAAAACCAGGTAATTATGAAATGAAAGCAGACCCAGAACTCAAAAATGTCATGTCCAATCTAGTGGCTGGAATGAACAACTTGAGTAAAAAGTTTGATGCTTTCACTGTTTCCACTAGTTCGAGTTCATACAAAGAGACAAATCCCGTCATGAAAGTGGATCACGAGTCATATAGTTTGTGTGTTTTGTGTAACAGTCCTGAGCATCTAGCGGAGTGCTGCCCTAGTCTGCCTAACATAAAGGCCGAGCAAGCAAATGCTCTAAATTCATATAGTGCCTTCAAAAAGCCCACTCCCAACTCGTTCAGCCCAGTTTACCACCCTGATAATAGGTTCCACCCAAATTTCTCATACAAGCAAAATGAACCTATTCAGCATCAAGGTGGTCCACCAGGTTTTCAGAACAACTTCCCCAGGATAGGTCCACCACAAATGAACCAACCTTTGGTTCCATCTGTACCGCCTTATAATGCTCCTATCCCACATCAATCTTCACAATTAGAAACCATGATGGCTAATATGATGAAACAACAACAAGATTTTATCAAGCAACAACAACAGACCAATACAGCCCAAGCCCAGACTAACCAATTCCATGCGCAAGCAATTGCAAAACTTGAGGTTAGTCTGAGCCAAATAGCTAACTCTCTAGGGGATAGGAAGAAAGGTGAACTACCTAGTCAACCAGTGCCTAACCCTAGTAGACAACAAAATCAAGGTCAGATAGGTCAGTATCAAATCAATTCTAATGGAAATCCGACCTATGAAGTCCAGGCAATTACCACTTTAAGGTCTGGCAAGCAAGTGGACAATAAAGTCCAACTTCCTGAACATGAAAAAGAAAATAAAAATGAATCCGATAAGAACCCAATTCAGAAGAGAGGTCAAGAACAGGACAAACCGGAAAAAAGGGAAGAACCTATAGAAACATACAAACCCAAGGTTCCCTTTCCCAGTAGACTTCAGGACTCCAAGAAACAATCTAACTTTGATGAAATCATGGAAGTCTTTAAAACTGTTCAAATAAATATACCTTTTCTCGATGCCATAAGACAAATTCCCTCCTATACAAAATTCTTGAAAGACCTCACCACGGTCAAAAGAAAAACCAGTATTCCTAGGCAAGCTGTTATGGCTGCACAAGCCTCATCTCTCATTCAACAACAGATTGCCCCGAAATTCAAAGACCCTGGTTGCCCAACTATTGAAATAAAAATAGGAGAGACGATCATCCAAAGAGCTCTATTAGATTTAGGAGCCAGTGTAAACCTACTTCCCTACTATGTGTATCAAAAATTAGATTTGGGGGAATTAAAGCCTACAAATATTACCCTTTCCTTAGCAGATAGGACAGTGAAGTACCCCAAGGGGATTGTAGAGGATGTAATAGTGAAAGTAAATGAGTTTTACTATCCTGTGGACTTCGTTATCCTTGAGACTGAACCTGCAATACATCCAGACAGTCACACACCTATAATTTTAGGTAGACCTTTCTTAGCCACAGCAAATGCTGTGATCAACTGTCGAAATGGGATGCTGAAGTTATCTTTTGGCAACATGAAAGTCGAGCTTAATGTCTTTAATATAAGTAAACAACCACCAGACGACAAAGAAATCAATGAAGTTGACATGATTGAAAGTCTGGTTCAGGAGACTTTCTTACAAACTTATAATAAGGACCCTTTAGAAGCTTACCTTGCCCATTCTGAGGAAGTGGTCGAGCATGCACCCCCTAGTTCTGTTCCTCTTATAAGCATAGATCGTCACCAGCCAACTGTTCTTCCTTGGACTCTTCCAAAACCATTCTTAGATAATGGTTGAAAAAATGGGGATTTACATTTTGTCTGGCTGAAGACATAAAACTTAGCGCTCTTTGGGAGGCAACCCAACATGTAAGTTTCTTTTATAAAATAAAAAAAAAATCATCAATAAATTACTAACATGCAGGTTTGGGGGATTTTGCCCCAACTTTCAATTAACCCACCCATATCAGGTACTTCTCCTCTGTCCTCTTACTGCTTTAAATTTTCTTTAACATTGAGGACAATGTTAGATTTAGGTTTGGGGGTATTTTTACGCATTTGAAATTTTTTTATAAAAAAAAAGAGTTTTTAGGTAAATTTTTTTTTTTGAAAAAAAAAAAAAAATTTACAACACACAAGGTATATAAAATCTAAGAGCCCAATGACTAGTTGGAAGTAGTGCAAAGTGAGTTCTTTTTATTAAGTTCCTTTTAGTGAGTTGTAAGCTAATTAGTGCTTTGAATTTCACAACACATCTGGCCTGCACTTTCTAAGGTATAGGTTCGACATTATGTTGAGAATATGGTAGCAACCTCGAATCCTGATGAACCATCTTTTTCTGATCCAAAAAAAAAAAAAAAAAGAAGAAAAAAAAAGGGATTTAGTCAGGTACATCGAAAAGGGTTACCTATTGTCAAAGGTCAGCGGGCTTGTGATGAGGAATCCGAGCATAGGTTCGTAGGGGAGTCTTGATGCCCGACACCTCATGCCAACTGGTGTGAGAATTGTCGACTAATTGCTCGCTACATGGAGGAATCATCACAGGAGTAAAAGTGCACAATATATACATTATCATTTCTCTTTAATGCAAAAAAAAAAAACAAAACAAAAAAAAATGAAAAAAAAAATGTATACTGACCTTAAGAAAGACAATAGTGTGAAAGCCGTCGTTGAAAAAATTCGAATAAACTGGAATATTACAGATAAAGCCCATGAGGTATTAAAGTAAACATCCACAACTCTCGAAATCCTGCAGAAAAGATGATTTTGAATCAGCAAATAGGTCTTGTCCGACCAATTCTTGGAAACTACTAATTAGCGATATTTTGGAGATCCAAAACCTTAGCTTGTGCATGGTCCAAACTTCACTGAGCACTCAAGTATAAATAAGTCTTACAACTCCCTAACAGAAAACTTAATGATTTCAACTTAAATTGCATACTAACCTAGAAATTGGGCTACTTAGTAATTAAAACCTTGTGTGCCTTTGAAATTCTTATCAGTTATGTACTTGAAATTAGACTTTCATTTCATAAAATAAATTTTATTTTGGGATTGAAGTTTGTGGGTAACTTCACTGCAAACCCTCACGAGACAACACTCGTCCACTAGGGTAACCTAGGGGTTTCAAGGCTTGTTGCACGTGCTAAGTGCAATCGTAATGCTCTACGAAAATGAGTATTTATCTTACTATTTATAAATAATAAATTACACTTTTGCACTCTCATTTTATCATTTTCGCACTAAATTGCTAGAGACTAGCAATAAGCTGATTGGGGGGTGTGATGAGAGCACAAAAGTGCGACCTACATGTCACCTAAATTAGTATTATGGCTAACCGATAATGATAAATTCACTAGATTAATATTATATTTGGGTTTGGCACAGATTTTCATAAATTAGAGATAAAATGCACATTGAGTACAAATTTGACTAAAAAAAAGGATCCCTTCCCAGATCCGACCCGGTTGAAGATTGGGTCGGGTCCGAGTCAGATTCAGATCCGAATCGGGTCCATTTCTTTTGTGCTTTTGGGAAATAATTTTGGGCAAATCTAATTTGGCCATACCATAACTATAAGGTGCTGGGTGACCCATGACTTGAAAGACTTGCAATTGACCTCCAGTCAGAACAGATGACCCGTCCGTCTACAAGCCAAGTTTCATATCACACTATTTTTTTATCTATTGCTAATTGGATGGAACTTGGTGTCCCCCAGCTCCTTCCAACGCAGCCACCTTCCGTTTCAGCTCCATCCCACGGATCACGCCAGCCTCCTCTTCATCAGCCCGCGTCTCCTTTCATCCCGATGATCCCGCGGTGACTTCCGCATGCGTCCCCACCTTCCATCCGCGTCGTGCCAGCCACCGTGCCAGCGAGCAGCCGCGTCCCTCCCGCGTCCGCTCCTCCTAGCATCGCCCACGTGCGTCTCCTCCCAATGATTCCGTGAGTGAGCCCAAGCATCGATCCAGCCGGCCGTGATTCTCCAGCAAATCGCAGCATCACGTCCGCAATCGCCCGTTGATCCCGTGATCGGCTCCTCCCAGCAGCCCCTCATGCCATTTCCTCCACCCGTCTGCGTTCATCACGGAAGACCGCATCCTCCCAGCGCCCGGATCCACGAAAATCCCAGCAAGGAAGATCTCTGCCATCTCCCTTCCGCATCAGCGACACCCAAAGAAGGGAAGAGCACCCCAGCATCCCTCCTCCTCCGCGATTCCTCCCAGCGCCCGGATCTCGTCCGTGATCGACTCCTACCCGCGTCCTCACCGCGTCTGCCATCTCCCTTCCGCATCAGGCGTCCGTCCGCGGCTATAAAAGGAGAAGGAGGAAGAGAAGAGAGGTGTGCTCGGTGGGAGGCCAAGGGCTAGGGAGGTGGGAGCTCGGCTGGTTTAAAGGAGAAGGAATAGGGGAGGCTCTGTTCTTGGGAAGAAGAAAGAGATTAAAAGTATTAGTTTATGTGTTGTTTAACCGTGGGAGAGAAAAAGAAACTTTATTTTATTTTATTTTATTTTATTATTTGCAGAAGAAAGAAGCATTAGGCTTCATCTTCAATTTTTTTACTTTTTGTAATCATTCCTTTTTATGAAATCAATCAATTTCTTTCATGCAATCCTTGTTCTAGATTTAGTTAAATTTCTGTTTTCTTTATGCAATCGTTTAATTTTTCTTTTTATGCAATACATCTTATTTTCCTTTATGCAATTTATGTTACAGGTTTCGATCTTTCTTAGCACTTGTCTTCATCCATTTTAATTTATGCAAAAATTTTCCTTTGAATAGTTAAACATTTCATGAATTCATAAATACTCTTTGATTTCTAAGTACTTGTCTTTTTATTATTTTTAAATAAAAAAATATTCTCCGGTAGACTAGAGAATCCATCAACATCCTCAAAATAATGTTTTTTCTTTAATCATTCAAAAATCGATTTCAAATCCGAGTGAACGTTCTGATTTTTATGCAACTCCAATCGCCTCCCTGTGGATCGACCTCTTACAACCGCTATTCTTCGAGTAGGAAAAGTAAGAGTAAAATTTTAATTTAACTTTTGTTCGTCGGTTCTAACAACGATCTGTCTAGCATATTTTTAGGTGGACAGGAAAGGACGAACAAACAGCAGCAGCAACAGCAGCAGTTTCAAGGCACTATAGCTCAGCCGGAGCACCGAGTCAGTCTGTTGGATTTTCAGAGATATGCACCCCCATTATTTAAAGGTACGGCTGACCCGATGAAGGCTGAGAGCTGGCTGAAATAGATAGAAAAAGTCTTTCAAGCTCTGAGGTGCCCTGATGAGGAGAAAGTCCTTTTTGCCACCTTCATGTTACAGGGTGAGGCAGCTGACTGGTGGAAGATGGAGAAAGGGAAGCTTGGTCCGGGTGATACCCCCTTCATTTGGGAGGAATTTAAAAAGGTTTTCCATGAGAAATATTTTTCCCAAGGTATCCGATTCCAGAAATATAGGGAGTTTGACCGACTGGAGCAGGGTGATATGACAGTTGCTCAGTATGCAGCAAAGTTTGAAGAGATGTCCCGATATGCTCCGACCTTGATATCAGAGGATAGTGACCGAGCAAGGAAATTTGAAAATGGACTCAGGGGACGGATTCAACAACAAGTCGCTGCTTTTGAACTGTCTAGTTATAAAGATGTGGTTAACAAAGCCCTGGTGATAGAAAAAGGGCTTGACAATGCCCAGGCTGCCAGAGAAAAGAATATGAAGAAAAGGTTTCGATCTACTGATTCTCCGAGCCAAAATAGTAGACCCTTCAAGTCAAAGGATCAGAGACCGAATCAAGTTGTCACTAGAGACAGAGGTCAAGCCCGAGGTGCCATTAGATGCTACAGATGTGGAGGACCTCATCTTAAGCGAGATTGCACTTGGATTGGAGGGACATGTTTTTCTTGTGGTCAAGAAGGGCATAAGGCTGTTGTATGTCCTAGTGGAAAAGAACCGCAGAGGCGACAAGCACCTCAGTCTTCTCAGAGAGCCCCTATAAACCGAGCACCTCAAGAGGGACAGCAGCAAGAGGGAGGGCAGCAGAGGCCTAGGTGTTGGAATTTGTATCCTAAATGTCAATCGTCAGCATATTGATGATTGAATTTTGTAAATGAATTGACAAATTAATAAAGTATTATTTGGCATTATTCATCATTTCATCTTCAAATGAACTTTTATATGATGAAGTCCTTAGGACTTATGTTATGATAAAGGAGGATTTATCTTTGAGTCCTTAAACTTGTTCGCGACCAAATGATATGTTGTTACTAGGACGACAGCATTATCGAGATTAGGTCGTTGTGTGACATATATGTTGGTTGTCCTCTTAACCAAGGAGTGTGGAGACACTGGTATGCCACACAGGTGAAGTGTAGGAGTATATTTCACTGAACGTGACCAATTCCGGAACGCTCTACTGTCGAGAGATGTTCCGAGTGGATATGGGTATAAGTTTGGCCCTCTAACCTGAGACCGCAACCTGTGACTAGCAAGCAACTCACTGTACTTTGGTACCGGACTACCTGAATTTCTAATTCAGTGACGGAAGGTCACTGGGGGCAGTCAAGTACTTGCGTAGTCAGTTGTGAGTCAAGATGGAATTGACCCCTCCTGAAAACAGGAGATAATGTCTTGTGATTAATTTAGCAAAACCTTGGCCAGGGTAATCCCAGTGAGGAGAAACGGGATATCTAAAGTTAATCACATAATGGATGTACTAATTATAGGGTTGACAGTGAGCTCTAAGTCATCCTGGCATTAGGAGTCAAAGAGATTGAATTATACAGTAACCATTGAGGATGATAGTGTTATTTTGATGATTAACAAGTAATTATCTAGAGTATGTTATAAGTTAAATCGATACTTCATTTATAAGTTCATTACTCTCAGTATATTTGTATGAATTGACATAGATATATTTCATTGTTCATTTGAATGAATCTAACATTGAGATGCAGCAAAGTGTGGATTGAGTCGACCCAAAAGATGATTGGGTCGACCCCGGTACATCAAGAAGTCATTTGGCACACTTCTGCAAAATTGGCACAGATGAACAGTGAGTTGGGTCGACCCAAGGTAAGAATGAGTCGACCCAAACTTCAAGAACCTCAAAACATGAAAGAAATATATTCTCTGGATTTACTGAGAGGGTCGACCCAAACAGTGGTTGAGTCGACCCAAGCTTGAGTCGACCCAAACCCTGAGAGGGTCGACCCAAAGGCAAGACAGAAAGGCAGACAGAAAATGGTTCTCTGGAATTACTGAGAGGGTCGACCCAAGAAGAAGTTGAGTCGACCCAAGTGAACTTTGAGTCGATCCAAAGAATGGTTGGGTCGACCCATGGGAAGGAAGGCTGAAATTCAAGTTTCTGTATTTTCTGAGAGGGTCGACCCAAGGAATGTTTGAGTCGACCCAAGTGAAAGTTGGGTCGACCCAAGGACAGGTTGAGCCGACCCAAGCACGGGCAGAAGCATAACGGCTAGTTGTGCAGAAATGCTTTTTGGACTCCCAACGGCTATAAACGGCTAGTTTCTTCAATCCAACGGTCAGGAAGGACTATTTGGAGGTTGGAGAAGTATTTAAGAGGGAGTATTCATTAGAGAAAGTAAGGTTTGGGAAAATACATCAAGTGCATTCAAGAAAGAACCCTAGCAAGGGAAGCTTCATCCAAGTGCTTCATTCAAGAATCAAAAGAAAGTGGTTGAGCAAATTCAAAGAGTCATCAAGAGCTCCATCCACCCTTGAAGAGTGAAGCATCCTTGACAAAGAAGAGAGAAGCCACTTCAAAGCGATAAATATTTTCTATACTCTTCTTTGTAGCTTATATTGTTTCATTTGCTCATTTAGGAGTTTAAATCTTCTTTCTTTATTTGTTAAACTACTTGTAAAGGTTGGTTGGTTAGCCCGCAAAACCAACGGAATAGGTTGATTGGTGAACCCGTAAAACCAATTGTGTAGGTTCGTTGGTGAGCCCGTAAAACCAACATAGGTTGATTGGTGAACCCGTAAAACCAATTGTATAGGTTCGTTGGTGAGCCCGTAAAACCAACATAGGTTTTTGGTGAACCCGGAAAACCAAAGTGTAAAGATTTTTGGATTGTGAGCCCGAAAAACAATCCAACTGTAATCCGCGGGATTATAGTGAATTCCCAAGGGATCGCTTGGGAAGTGGACGTAGGTGCTAAGGAGAGCACCGAACCACTATACTTCTTGTTGTTTGCATTGTGATTTGTTTAAGTTCACTAACTCATCATTTAACACAAGTAAGATAGTTAAAATTAAAAGAAACCAATTCACCCCCCCTCTTGGCTTGTCACCTTGGGCAACAAGTGGTATCAGAGCAAGGTGCTCTAATAGTACTCATTGATCTCACAATCAAGAGTTAAAGATCATGACAACCCAAGTGGGATGTTCTATGAGTGAGGGACAATTAATTGATAGACCTCCACTATTTGATGGTATAAACTACACATATTGGAAAGCACGCATGCGCATTTTCATTCAAGCACATGACTACGATTTATGGAGTATCATAGTCAATGGGCTACATACAAATGCTAATCATGATAAGAAAATGGCTCAGCAAAATGCAAAAGCCATGAATATTCTATATTGTGCATTGGATGATAGTGAACTTAATAGCATATCTTTTTGCATAACTGCTAAGGAAATATGGAATATGCTTGAAGTTAAATATGAATGCACTAACGTTTCTAGTGAATTTGAAACTAGTTCCGAAGAAGAAGAGCATCAAACTGAAACTGAAAATCTATGCTTTGTAGCACATGAAGATGAGGTATGTACTCGAACACAAAGTGATTTCTCATTCAAAAATCAAGTACATACTGAAGCTCAATCTGATTTTACATTTGATGAACTTCATGATGCTTTTTCTGATTTATACTTAGAATATAAGAAGCTTAGTTTAAAGAATAAAAAGCTAAATCAGAAAAATCTATCTCTTGCTGAAAGCTATGATATAACTCAGAAAAATAATAAATTACTTTCAGAAGACAATGAAAGGCTAACTAAAGAAGTTAACAAATTTAAGCCTATAGTTGAAAAATTTACTATCAGCTCTGAAAAACTGAACTTAATGATAAATAATCAAAGAGCTGAATTTGAAAAGGCTGGATTAGGATATCAATCTTGGTACACACAAAAATCCCTTAATGATATATGTGTTAAATCCTCCACTATCTATCCTAAAACGGATTCTAATTTATCTGATGAACCTAATGAACAAAAACAGAAAATTAAAAATCCATCATCTACTTATATTAAATCGATGTTTGTTAAATTTAATAAGAGTATGCAGAAATACATTCCTTATAATTCTAAAATCTGCAAGCCTATGGACAAAATAGCCATTAAGAAAATATGGGTTCCAAAAGGAACAATAATAGCTAACCTACAAGGACCCAAAAGAGCTTGGGTTCCTAAGTTGAAAATCTGAATATTTTCTGTAGGTGTGTCTAGCACTCAAGGCTCCAACAAAAGATGCTAATTTAGAAATTGGGTGCTCTAGACATATATTAAAGAATGAAACTTAAAATATACTTTAGAAAAATAATTGAAATGAAAAGAATAATGAAATTAGTAATCCTTGCATCTCATCATTCTCTTTGCCTTAGTATCTAATTAAAACATAAATTGGAGGTATTAATCAATTTTGTGATATAGGTAATATTTTTAAAAAAATATAATCAAATCACTTCATTTTATAGTATGCCTTACTTACTGCTGGATAAGTTGCTAAATGATTAATCAATTTATTAAGAATAACTCTATGAATTCTCTATATGCTTGATTGAGAGTTTTTATCAATGGTATTATCTTATTGATCATAGACATGAGAATGTATACTTGGTATGCCTTTAAATATATGCACTATGAATACCAAGATTAAAGAAACCACTTCTGGCATATAAAATCAACTCATACTAGTATGGACTTAATCTCAAAAGACCTTGTCATTGGTTCACTTAGATTAATTTTCGCAAGGTCAAAGTTTGCTATGTATGTCATCTAGAAAAATAAACTAGAATCATTTCTAAATTTGAAAACATTGTTTCCACCTTTTAGCCGTTGGAAATTCTCCATAAGAACTTATTTGGATCTCTAGGATTGTGAACCTAGGAGATAAGCTCTCTAATTTTGTAATTATGGATGATTTCTCAAAGCTAATGTTGGTTTTATTCTTGGCACTTAAATTGAAATATTTTCTGCTTTGGCACAAACTTACAAAAGGTTTCAAATAAAAAAGGTTTGCAAACTGTGAAAATTCATGGCACAGCTTTGAAAACCAATTTGTTGATAAAATGGTATTGAATACAATTGTGCTTACACCAAGAACACTATTGCATATAGGGGTTATAAAAATATATAAAAAAAAATAGAACCTTTGTTGTGTAAGGACAATGCTTTGTGATAGCAGTTGATTAATACTATCATCACAGCTTGTCATATTATAAGGTTTCTATTAAATCTATTTTTAAAGAAAACCCCATGTGAACTCATGAAAAACAGAAAATCAAATGTTGCATACCTTCATGTTTTTCAGTTATACATATTATGTTCTCAAGAATGAAATATATGCCAAATCTGATAAAATAAGTATTTCTTTGGATATTACTCTTTAAGCAATGCATATAGAATATTCAATGAAAAGATACTAGTTATAGAAAGATCAATTTATATTATTCTTATTAAAACTAGATCTTTTATTGAGAATATAGTTTATCACTTTGATTCTATGTAACAATCTGAATTTTGATAGAAACAACTATTTAAGATAATTTGATTAAAACTTAACTGGTATATCTTATTGATAATTATCTTAAGCAAATAGAATCTAAGCTAAATTGCTTTTGAAAATAAGAAATTGGTTTGACTTTGATAAATCTTCTTATTGCCTCACATGGGTGTCCTTGAACCATATTATTTAATAAAGTTATCTCTTTAGTTCAAGTGACTTGTGCTTGCTTATATTTAGGCAATCTCTTGAGTAAAGTGACTCAAATTCAATTAGTGTCATGTCTCATGTTGAGTCATCTAGTTAAGAAATATGTTGTATGAATGTTTTTGTATCCTAGAGAACCTAATGAATTGCCTTCAAGAAAAGAAAAAGATTTTGCTAATGATACAGGATTTGTGAGCAAGAAATTTCAACTTGAAGGATACCTCGATGAAAGATACAATAAACATTCCCTTGGAAACAAAAAAAAAAGAGGAAGATTTTCTTCAGCCAAGGGTGTAAAGAATCTAAAAGGTATTTGGCTAAATGCACTGGTAATCTAAACTCTTCTCTTGTGAGTTAGTTGAGCAAAATCAATAGTCTGAAATTATATGGTAGCATGATTAAAACTTTAATTGCTGATCATCTTGATATCATGCTTCATTCTCATGCTAGTGATGATTGTTTCATGGTGTGATTAAATTGAAGTTTACTTTTTCCTATATAGTGCATAAGCATGAAATACACAAGTTTATGCCTCAAATCTCTAATTCAAAATAACTTGTGATAAGCTATGAATCATTGGGCATAATGAAAATGCTGTTTGCATGATATACATTTATATGCAGCATATAAGATTATCTCTTTATTCTGCTCTTTCATGTAAATTACTTGAGAATAACAAAAAGAGAGAGAGATAAAGAAAAGAAAATGGATATTATTCAAGAGAAGTAAAATCTAAGTAAAGGCAAATACTTCAATCTTAAGGAAAAGCAAAACAAGCATAATATATTCGGCACATTTGTGAGACTAGTGAAAGGGATAAAATCCGTAATTAATTACACTTAAAAGGGAGAGTTTGAAGTGAACATTTTAACATTTCTATATTGCTCATCATAGGGATGGTGCCAATGGGGAGGCTAGTGGTAGTACCCGGCACTATTTGACCCAACTATTCGGTGTAGGGTATATTAGGGACGGCACAAGAGGGAGGCTAGTGGTAGTACCTCGTGCCCCTTCCAACTCCACCGGATAGGGAGCAAATAGAGTATAGAGCATAAGAAGGTAAAAATGAAAGTATATAAGAAGAATCAAGTCAAATTTTTAATCAATTGAAAACACACTTTAAGGATGAAATCAGTGCAAGATTCTATTTAAATAGGAGGAGTTTATTTGAAAAGAATTGATTTTGATCATTGACATGCTTGCTCTTAATATTTTAATGCATGACTTAACACATAATATATTTTGCATATGGCATGATGTCTTGAATTATGGGTTCTCAATATTTTGTAATGCTCCATGCTTGGACAATTTGATTGAATGTTTGAAATACTACATAAAATTTTTATTTGGTATTATTGAAAAGAAATTTCAGAATTGTCGTTCACAATCATCTTTAAAATCTGAAAGTTGAATAAATTTGTAAAAAGGAGAAGAGAAGGATATCTCTATTTAGGCAAAATGAATTGATTTTGTTTTATCCTTCAACTTGCCTAACTTTGGTATATAATGTTCAAATTCATACCAAAACTCAACATAAATACAAATATTCTGAATATGCTCTTATATGTTTGAAATATGTGTTTTCAGTCGTAATGATTTAAGATGAGCTACAATGTGAAGATACATATCTCAAATTACAACTTTGAAAGCCTCCTTGAGAATCTTTATAAAATTCAGAATCTGATTTTGTATAAAAGCTTAAACTCAATATGAATTTCTAGATAAAACTACAGCTTAAGAAAAATAGAATAATTCTGATGCCTTGATTGCTTGCCCCGATACGCATCTGAAACATATCATTTCTTATCTTCAAAGTGTACTAATATTGGTCTGAATGATGTGTCTTTCGATGATCTTGATTGCAAACAAATATTTTTAATATATGATTTTATTTTGATATTGAAAAGATTTATTGTGCTTCATATATACATTGCTGAAAAACTTTGATTAAGAAATTGAGTTCTATAAATATATATACTTCAATGATCATCTATATGTTTTTTCCTCTCCTACATTATTAAAGACTTCCATCAAAATATATATGTATATATATATTATTAAAAGAGTGAATGATCTTAAGTCTAGAAATATTTCAGCTCACTCAAATGATTCTTAAAAGAAAGAAAATGTAAATGCTTTTGAAAGAATTTGAGCTTCAAATGAATCATTTTCTGATTAATATTTCAGTACATTTTCTCAAAGATTAAGAGGAAGCATAACTTGTTCTTAAAAGATTAAAAAGAGTGATTGCTATAAATTTTGAATAATTCTAGATCACTCTACATTCTTGATATCATAAAGTTTCAGTTTTATTCACGTTTATCATTAAAATCTGAAATTCAACAAAAGATAAGAATAATTAAAGAAGAATGCATCTTTTAAGGGGAAGCTTTAGATATTCAGTATCTTATCCTAAAGTTACCTTAATTTGATGCATACCTTGAATTTTATGGATTGATTTTGATGAACCTCCTTATATTGCAAGACTTGCTTTAATAATAAGTTTATACCTTGAGATGAGTTCTATAAAGGTTGTCTTATCTCAAACCTTGAGCCTTATGAAAATAAAATATATTTTCGAGATTGACAATTTTATTGAACATTATCTTCAAATTCTAAAACTCTCAAATGGAATGATTAATTAAGGGGGAGAAAGAAAATTTCAGAGGGAGAGATCATATAGAACTTAATCATATAAATTCACAACTAAAGATGAGAGAAAGAATACTAAATGTAAAGTGGTATTAAACTTTGTGCTTCATTGAATATCTTTTGAAAGTTGGATTTTCATCTGTACCTAATTGGTAAATCACTTGTTTTGAAAACTAAGTGAAAAGGATTCCAGTTGTCTTAGTATTGAAAATTTACTTTGGAATCCACTAATGAGCTCTTATTGGCTTGCACTTTAGTGTTTCAATCCTGAGCCAATTCATTTTAATTGATTTTGATGCTATAATATTTAAAGGAGTAAAAGAAAGTCTTTAAGAGAGCTATAAAAGAACTTTCAAAGTCCTGAATTTTATGTATCCTACATTGCATAAATTCATATTTTGGTATCTATGCTCCAATATTTTTATATCATGAAAGAACTTTGAAATCATTAAGAATTAAGGATTCAACATAATCTTATGTTTTTCGAGTATATAAGTTTTGATCTTTATCTGCTCTTATACTATACTCTAAAAATTAATTAGATTGCTCTCATGTTGCTATATACTTAATATATTAAAAAAAAGGGGTATTGGATTTTCATTCGTGCTTTCTTTGAATATTATTCTTGATACTCCTTGAAATAACTTGAAAAAGATTCCATCTACACTTGATTTCAAAACTATCTTTGGAATCTACATTTAGAGATCACTTCTGGCTTATATCCTAAATATCTCATTCCTAAAGCCAAACACATAGAAAGTAGCCTCATGATACATTCCTCCAATTTCCAAAAACCCATGAAACATGAGTCAAACTTGTTATCTATAGATTCCTTACTCATGTATCATTGTCCCAGAAAGAATTTATACGGATTGGAAGCAAGAAAAATTTTTAGAAGCAAAAAGGAAGAGAAAAGAAAAGTTCTACACTTGGGTCGACCCAACCCAGAATAGGGTCGACCCAACGTTGAGTCGACCCAAGAAAATTCTTGAGTCGACCCAACGTCGGGACCCCACTGTTAAAAGGGGGACCCGTGAGCTATCTAGGGCACTGTTTACCCTTTGTCCTCTTCCGAAAACCCTATTCTCCACTCTCAAATCTTCTCCAATCATCTCCAAACAGTAGATTACTTCAAGATCTTGGAAAAATGGGACCCGAGAGAGCCGTAGCCAAGCGATCCGGGAGAGTCTCACGATCTTGTTTAGAGCCTAGAATATGTATCTAGTTCTCATATGTATTTTGCTTTTATCATGTATCTTTAAACTTTGATTGAGGAACATTGTATTTATTTTCATTTTGGGCATGAATGTATTAAAATGTTCCTATTTTGATCAATGAAGTTTGAAGTTTGTTATTTATTGCATCTTTCCCATGTATCTTTTTGATGATGATAAAAAGGGGGAGAGAAGTAAAGAAAGAGTATTTTCGGAGAAGTAAAGATCTTAGGGGAGAAGTAAAGATATTTTTCAGAGTAAATAAAGTAACAAAAAGGGGAGAAGTAAAGATATCTTTAGAGTAAGTAAAGAAAGAATAATAAGAGCAAAAGTAAAGAGAGGAGAAGTAAAGAAAGAGAAATAAGAACTTATGTAAGAAAAGAGAAATAATTGGGAAAACAAATTGAAAATCACATAAGAAAGCATATACATCTAAGGGGGAGCAATTTGTAACAATGAAAATCATCAAATCAAAAATTTCTATCAAATTTCAGAATTTGGCACATATAATTTCAGAATTTGGCACGCACCTCTCGCACCCCGATACATAACCTGAAACTCATATTTTATCTCAAATTTTTGAAGTTTCATCGCTAATGAATTATAAATGAAAGGGGGAGCAATTCAAAAAGTCAAATTGGCAACATTTAAATGATATAGGGGGAGACTTCACTCTTATATATGAAAAGCTGAAATTCAGAAAATTAAGCCCTTTCGAAAACTGATTTTAAAGACAAGTATCGATAGGCTCATACTCTTTATTTTGTAATCATCAAAAAGGGGGAGATTGAGGATGATAGTGTTATTTTGATGATTAACAAGTAATTATCTAGAGTATGTTATAAGTTAAATCGATACTTCATTTATAAGTTCATTACTCTCAGTATATTTGTATGAATTGACATAGATATATTTCATTGTTCATTTGAATGAATCTAACATTGAGATGCAGCAAAGTGTGGATTGAGTCGACCCAAAAGATGATTGGGTCGACCCCGGCACATCAAGAAGTCATTTGGCACACTTCTGCAAAATTGGCACAGATGAACAGTGAGTTGGGTCGACCCAAGGTAAGAATGAGTCGACCCAAACTTCAAGAACCTCAAAACATGAAAGAAATATGTTCTCTGGATTTACTGAGAGGGTCGACCCAAACAGTGGTTGAGTCGACCCAAGCTTGAGTCGACCCAAACCCTGAGAGGGTCGACCCAAAGGCAAGACAGAAAGGCAGACAGAAAATGGTTCTCTGGAATTACTGAGAGGGTCGACCCAAGAAGAAGTTGAGTCGACCCAAGTGAACTTTGAGTCGACCCAAAGAATGGTTGGGTCGACCCATGGGAAGGAAGGCTGAAATTCAAGTTTCTGTGTTTTCTGAGAGGGTCGACCCAAGGAATGTTTGAGTCGACCCAAGTGAAAGTTGGGTCGACCCAAGGACAGGTTGAGCCGACCCAAGCACGGGCAGAAGCATAACGGCTAGTTGTGCAGAAATGCTTTTTGGACTCCCAACGGCTATAAACGGCTAGTTTCTTCAATCCAACGGTCAGGAAGGACTATTTGGAGGTTGGAGAAGTATTTAAGAGGGAGTATTCATTAGAGGAAGCAAGATTTGGGAAAATACATCAAGTGCATTCAAGAAAGAACCCTAGCAAGGGAAGCTTCATCCAAGTGCTTCATTCAAGAATCAAAAGAAAGTGGTTGAGCAAATTCAAAGAGTCATCAAGAGCTCCATCCACCCTTGAAGAGTGAAGCATCCTTGACAAAGAAGAGAGAAGCCACTTCAAAGCGATAAATATTTTCTATACTCTTCTTTGTAGCTTATATTGTTTCATTTGCTCATTTAGGAGTTTAAATCTTTTTTCTTTATTTGTTAAACTACTTGTAAAGGTTGGTTGGTTAGCCCGCAAAACCAACGGAATAGGTTGATTGGTGAACCCGTAAAACCAATTATGTAGGTTCGTTGGTGAGCCCGTAAAACCAACATAGGTTGATTGGTGAACCCGTAAAACCAATTGTATAGGTTCGTTGGTGAGCCCGTAAAACCAACATAGGTTTTTGGTGAACCCGAAAAACCAAAGTGTAAAGGTTTTTGGATTGTGAGCCCGGAAAACAATCCAACTGTAATCCGCGGGATTATAGTGAATTCCCAAGGGGTCGCTTGGGGAGTGGACGTAGGTGCTAAGGAGAGCACCGAACCACTATACTTCTTGTTGTTTGCATTGTGATTTGTTTAAGTTCACTAACTCATCATTTAACACAAGTAAGATAGTTAAAATTAAAAGAAACCAATTCACCCCCCCTCTTGGCTTGTCACCTTGGGCAACAACCATAGTTCAGGGTTCCAGCATATTTGCTTTGCATATATTCGGCCTATCCGGACGTTGGGTACCATTGCTAGATGGTCACATCAATTAGTGTAGGAAATTGTTCCTATACTACCGGCTTAGGTTCGAACCTATGAGGTCACACGCATAGAAGATTCCTGATTGATCAAGAAAGCTGATGAATGATTAAGAATCATTCAGGGATAATTTGGTCAATTTGATTGGCAAATTATCTTATAAAATAATTAAAGTAATTATTGAAGGATTAATTAGTAATTAAATTACTAATAAACTCAATTTGATTGAGTAATTGTGCTAAGGATGAGCCAAATTGAATTGGATTCAAGTTTGGGCTCAATCAGGATTTTGACCTGATTGGATTAGGTTAGAACCAAAAAGGACTTAAGCTGATCAAATTAATTTTAAATTAATTTGTTCTTAATTGGGGATTGACCTAATTGGATTAGGTCCAACACAAAGTAATTAATTCAATTTGATTGAGTTTGCATGAGCCAAAATTGAATTGGATTCAATTTGAGCTCAATCAGGGTCTGACCTGATTAGATTGGGTTCAACCAAATTGCTTTGTTTTAATTCGGGTTTGACCAAATTTGATTAGGTGCAACCCAAGGGGATTAGGCTCTGATGATGTGGCAATTATTGGTGACATGGAATTGGATTTCATGAATTTTAAATAAACCAAAATTATTGCATGGCACATGGACCCATTGCTTGACACATGGCGACATTGTTTGTTATTTGAATTTAAATTCAAATATTAAGCAATGTGTTAAATGATTTTAATCACTCAAACCATCAGCCAAGGTGGCGTATGAGTTTTTGAATGGATTAAATTCGAATTTCAAGAGGTGATTTCGAAATTATGAAGTGTTTTACCTTGCCGCATGGATTTCAAATTCCTTCCCTCTTGCACATGTGTTTAAAATTTGAATTTAAATCAGATTTGGTTGAGATCTGATTTGGGTTGTTCCTATTCCTTTGCATGTGCCAACTAAAAGAGGTTTTCTAAAAATAAATTTCAAATTTTGAATGAAAATTCGGAGGCCATTAAAAGGGGTCAAACATGGGCACCAAAAACACATCCATTGCAGCCTTCTTCCTCACCCGCCTCCTCTTCCTCTTCTTCTCCATTTTAGATAGGGTTTTCAGGGTGAATATCTAGAAGATTCAAGATCAGATCTGAGTCCTCTACTTTTCTTACAAACCTCATCTCCATCTGCTTCAAGACGATTGATCAAGAGTTGATTGAATTCCGACGGACAGATTTCAGCTTTCAAGTGTTCTGCAACTGCTAGCACTGTTGCGGAAGAAGATCCTTCAGAATTTCGCGTGTACTTCTCGTAGAGGCCATTCGTGTGCGTGGCTGCGAAGTCAAGAATCAGATTCACAACTTTCATCCATCATAAAAGGTATTAATCTAGCATTAATCATTTATTATGGTGTCAAGGTCTAGGTCCGATTCACCGAGGTTTTACCCTCTTTTGGGGCTCCTCACGGAGATATCTCCAGAATCCATTCGATGGATATTCGGAGATTAATTGGAATAGAGTTCTTAAGTTTCAGATCTGATAGTTAATCATGCATAAAAGTTTTAGCATAATTGTTTAAACGATTCCGGCATAATCCTATGTGTTCTTAATGTGCTGATTTCTAGATTTGATCTTGTAAGCATGCATGAATTAAATTGTTTGATTCATTTTTTCGCTGTATTTTTGAAATTTTAAAAGAACTACGTGTGGCTTGATTCTCCTTGTGAAGGGGTACGTAGGCAACCCGATCAGGTTCAGCCATGGTTTTCAAAAAAAAAAAAAAAAATTCAGCATGCTAAACACCGAAGAACCTAGGAATAACTTTCATTGGTATCAGAGCCAGGTTTATGTTTAAACTTTTATGTTTTAATTCTTGCAATTAAATCTGAAATCATTAACATGTTTAGATTAGATCTAAAGTGCTTTTTATGATTGATTTAAGTGCTGATTATGCATGATTAAGTAGATCTGAAATTTTGGATGCATATGATGCATGTTTGTGTTAGGATTAGTAACATGAATAAATCTGAAATCATAATATTGTTTAGATTAGATCTAAATAAAGTTTATGATTCATATGATCTCTGATTTTAATGAACAAATCAGATCTGAAAATAAAAGTGAAAAAACAAATACATAAGATGTATGTTGTTTGTATTAATTCATGTTGTTATGTATATGTGATGCATGAACAAAAAACATAATGACTTAAACATGAATTAAATCTGATTACATGTGATTAATTACAAAAACTCAGATCTGAAAATATGTTTTAAGAACTGAAAGATTGTAATTAATATGTAATTAAAAAGAAATATGCAATGATCAAAACTTTCATAAGTCTAAACTTAATTGAGAATTAAGTGTTATGAAATAGAATTGTAACTCAATTAATTGACATTGCATAATTCTTTGGGCATATGGGTTAGCTTGAATCAAGTTCTTAGGATTGGGTTAGACCTAAGGTTAGAATCAAACATGGTCTAATTAGAGTTAATTGATCAAATCTAATTAAGTAGTAACTAGATTAGGTCAAGGAAACTCTAGGTTAAATACAATAGTTGTAGATTGATCAATTCCATGTCTTTGATTAGACCAAGATGGAACTTGATTTAGGCTCAGAGGTGTAGCCCGAGTCATTTGAGTAATCAAATCGAAATTGATTAACCAGTCGGTGTCTAAGGTAAGTTTGGCAGTTTTGACCGGTGGTTTTTAATTGGGAGCTACTCGCACTGATTCGTCTTTGTCCAGTTAATGGCATATCCCTTCCACCGATCTCACTTACCTGGCCGACATGGTCAATCACATTTTGATTGGATCACTTAATGATTCGAGTTAGCCCATGCCTTAAGAAAAATCAGTATGACTGATTTAGGTGTCTCCTTAACCGGTTTGAGTCTAATCTGATTTGGTGAAGTCAGTGGGAGAAATTAGACTAACCGGATCTTCTCATCTATCCTAATTATGAAATCCTCTAAAATTATTAGGTCCTTAAAATGAAATGGTTATGGGGATAACTAGGTCATAGCCTCCCATTAAGTTGGGTGATAATGGGTCCAATATTTTGATAATTATTGGAGGCGCCACACGCCTGGTACTTATCAAGCATTGGAATTGTCATTCAATATATGATGAGTTAAGTGTACCTTCAATAGGCAGTCAGGTGAGCCGAGCCACACTCGGGCTTGGTCGTCTATTAGTTGATTAGACTTAACCCTATCATTTAATGGTTGGACCTGACTAGGGTATTCGGTGGAGGCGCCACACGCCTGCCGAAAAACCTAGGGCAAAATCATCACTAGAAGTTGCTTGGTGAAGCAATTGGTTAAGAACCTACCAATAGGTGCATATGGGTTGGCCGAGCCACACTCGGGCCTATATGTGATCTATTGGGTTCTAGTGCCCACTAAAGAATTAGGAGTAATTTTTCGAATTAGAGGTAGAGGCTACCAATTTGTATAAAATAGTGAGAATACCTTTAGACTAAAGTCCAAGTCTATTGAGTTTAGTCAATTCATATACTAATAGCCAAATTTTCTTTTTATGCAGAAATGGCCACTAATTTGTCACTTCGCTCATTGTTGGACAATGACAAGTTGACTGGTCCAAATTTCAATAATTGGCATAGAAAACTGAAAATAGTGCTAGAGCATGAGAGGATCCTTTATGTGATAACGGATCAAGCACCTGAGCAGCCCGCTGCTAATGCATCAAGATCGGCCAGAGACACTTATCAGAAGTGGCTCAGTGACCGGATCACTGTTCGATGCATCATGTTGGCAGCAATGAGTGATGAGTTTAGTAGGCGTTTTGAGAATACGCAGCCGGAAGATATCATTCAAGTGTTGAATGAATCATTCGGCGTTCCTGACGACGTTGAGAGGCACAAAACTAGTTGTGCCATCTTCAGCGCCCGAATGAAAGATGGGACCTCGGTAACTGATCATGTACTGTACATGATTGAGTTGATCGAGCGTCTAAGCTCTCTTGGCTTTTCCCTTCATGATCAATTGGGGAAGGATGCCATACTAAACTCATTGCCTGGATCATACCGTCCTTTTCTCACTCATTTTCGTATGACGAAACCTGTAGTGAATTATCACCAATCGTTGGGGTTACTACAGACGTTTGAGAATGATCACCAACTTCTTAAGAAGACGGTGAACTTAGTGGGAGGTTCATCCAAGGGTCGCTCCTTTAAGAAAGGAAAAAAGAAAAATAAAATCCAAAAGAAACAGGTGCACCATGCTCAGCCTAGTCAGAAAAATAATAAAAAGGCTGATCAGAGAAAGGCGGAGTGCTTCTTCTGCAAGAAGCAAGGACATTGGAAGAGGAACTGTCCTCTTTACATTGCATCCCTCGATCCGAACCGGCCTAAGAAAAGTGGGCAATCAGTTGCCAATCAAGGTACTTATATGATAACACCTTGCAATTTTTCTATTTGTGATAATTCGACCTGGGTATTGGATACCGGTAGTCCTTTTAATATTTGCAATTTGTTGCAGGGGCTACAAGTCAGTAAGAGATTTGAAGAAGGAGAAAGGTTCCTGAATGTTGGAGATGGAAGACCAGTTCCAGTTCTAGCTTTAGGAATTCTTAAACGCCCTAGAATAAATAATGTCACGGATGTCTACCTTTGGCATTATAGGCTAGGTCATATTAACAAGAACAGGATAAACAGGTTAAGTAAAGAAGGAATCCTTGATGTTAATGATTGTGAATCATTGACAACCTGTGAATCATGTCTTCTTGGTAAAATGACCAAATCACCTTTTACCGGAAAAGGTGAACGAGCCAGTGATTTATTGACCCTTGTACATTCTGATGTATGTGGGCCAATGAGCACAGATGCTAGAGGTGGGTATTCATATTTCATTACGTTTACAGACGACCTTTCAAGGTATGGTTATGTCTATTTAATGAGACATAAATCTGAATCATTTGAAATGTTCAAATTATATCGTAATGAAGTAGAAAAACAAACTGGAAAGAGTATTAAAACTCTTCGATCAGATCGAGGAGGTGAATACCTCTCCAGTGAATTTTTGACATATCTAGGAGAAAATGGGATTCTCTCTCAATTGACTCCTCCTGGTACACCACAATATAATGGTGTGTCAGAAAGGAGAAATCGAACTCTGTTAGACATGGTTCGATCCATGATGGGGTTTGCTAATCTGCCCATATCCTTTTGGGGATATGCTCTTGAGTCAGCCTGCTATATTCTAAATAAGGTTCCAAGTAAGTCTGTAAATAAAACACCACATGAGATGTGGACTGGACGCAAGCCGATGCTCTCTCACCTTAGGATTTGGGGGTGTCCGGCGTACGTCAAACGTTTGAAGACAGACAAACTTGAACCCAAGTCTGACAAATGTTTCTTTGTTGGTTACCTTAAAGAAACTAAAGGATATTACTTCTACTTTGCTGAAGAACAAAAATTGTTCGTAAGTAATAGAGCAATTTTCTTAGAAAAGGAATTTCTTGGTGAAGGAACAAATAGCTCTAATGTTGAGCTTAGAGAAGTTCAACATGTAGAAGATCCAACACCATCTACTGAACCAGTTGAGTCGGATTTGATTAGATCAGATCCAGAACCCATATTAGATGCACCATTAAGGCGATCGGGTAGAGTACCACGTCAGCCGGACAGATACTACGGTTTCTTGGTCCGGGATGGGGATCCTATCGAACTTGATGAAAACGATGAGGATCCGATCACATATATGGATGCAATGCAGAGGTATGACTCTGATAAATGGCTTGGAGCCATGCAATCCGAAATGGAATCCATGAAGGTCAATGATGTTTGGACATTAGTTGACCCACCCGAAGGAATTAAACCCATAGGGTGTAAGTGAATATTCAAAAGAAAACGAGGCGCAGACGGAAAGGTAGAGACCTATAAAGCCCGTCTGGTTGCCAAGGGTTATCGTCAACGTTATGGTATTGACTATGACGAGACGTTTTCTCCTGTGGCAATGCTCAAGTCCATTCGGATTGTGCTTGCGATAGTAGCACATTTAGACTATGAAATCTGGCAAATGGATGTAAAGACCGCATTTCTAAATGGAGATTTAGAAGAAGAAGTGTATATGATACAACCTGAAGGTTTTACATCTGCAGATGAGTCTAAAGTGTGCAAGCTTCAAAAATCCATTTATGGATTAAAGCAAGCTTCACGGAGTTGGAATATACGTTTTGATAAGGTAATCAAAACATATGGCTTCATTAAGAATGAAGAGGAACCTTGCATTTATAAATGGGCAAATGGTTCAGTTATTATATTCCTTATTTTGCATGTGGATGACATTCTTTTAATCGGGAATGACATTCCTGCATTACAAGGAATAAAGGTTTGGCTATCATCTCAATTTGCTATGAAGGATTTGGGAGAAGCATCTTACATCCTAGGGATGAAGATTTATAGAGATAGATCTAGAAGATTGCTTGGATTATCCCAATCCACATACATTGATACTATACTGAAGAGGTTCAGTATGATTAATTCCAAGAAAGGCTATCTTCCGATGGGCCATGGAATTAACCTCTCTAAAAAGGATTGTTCGACAACCCCTCAAGAAAGAGAGAGTATGGATAGAATTCCATATGCTTCGGCAGTGGGATCTATAATGTATGCCATGACATGTACTAGACCAGACGTGGCATACTCACTAGGAGTAGTGAGCAGATACCAGTCTGATCCAGGTAGCAACCACTGGAAGGTTGTAAAAACCATCCTTAAGTATTTGAGAAATACTAAAGATCAGTGGCTTGTCTATGGTGATTCTGACTTAAAACTTGAGGGATATACTGATTCAAGTTTTCAGTCAGATCAAGATGATAGCAAGAGCATGTCAGGATATATCTTCACTCTTAAGGGTGAGGCCATCTGCTGGAAGAGTTCCAAGCAGCATACAGTGGCAGATTCTACATGTGAAGCAGAATATATCGCAGCATCTGATGCCGCCAAGGAAGCTGTATGGTTGCGGAAGTTCATTACCGAGCTTGGAGTGACACCCTCCATTGATGGTCCAGTGCCTGTATTTTGTGACAATACTGGGGCCATAGCTCAAGCAAGGGAACCTAAAGCACATCAGCGGACCAAGCATATTCTACGTCGCTACCACCTGGTTCGAGAGATCATCGATCGAGGTGATATTGATCTTCAGAAGATTGACACAAAAGAAAATCTGGCTGACCCATTTACCAAAGTCCTCGGCATCAAAGAGTTCGACGAACACAAGTCGAAGATGGGTATTAGATACTGTGCCGATTGGCATTAGGCTAAGTGAGAGTTGTTGGGATTTGTATCCTAAATGTCAATCGTCAGCATATTGATGATTGAATTTTGTAAATGAATTGACAAATTAATAAAGTGTTTTTTGGCATTATTCATCATTTCATCTTCAAATGAACTCTTATATGATGAAGTCCTTAGGACTTATGTTATGATAAAGGAGGATTTATCTTTGAGTCCTTAAACTTGTTCGCGACCAAATGATATGTTGTTACTAGGACGACAGCATTATCGAGATTAGGTCGTTGTGTAACATATACGTTGGTTGTCCTCTTAACCAAGGAGTGTGGAGACACTGGTATGCCACACAGGTGAAGTGTAGGAGTACATTTCACTGAACGTGACCAATTCCGGAACGCTCTACTGTCGAGAGATGTTCCGAGTGGATATGGGTATAAGTTTAGCCCTCTGACCTGAGACCGCAACCTGTGACTAGCAAGCAACTCACTGTACTTTGGTACCGGACTACCTGAATTTCTAATTCAGTGACGGAAGATCACTGGGTGCAGTCAAGTACTTGCGTAGTCAGTTGTGAGTCAAGATGGAATTGACCCCTCCTGAAAACAGGAGATAATGTCTTGTGATTAATTTAGCAAAACCTTGGCCAGGGTAATCCCAGTAAGGAGTCACGGGATATCTAAAGTTAATCACATAATGGATGTACTAATTATAGGGTTGACAGTGAGCTCTAAGTCATCCTGGCATTAGGAGTCAAAGGGATTGAATTATACAGTAACCATAGTTCAGAATTCCAGAATATTTGCTTCGTATATATTCGGCCTATCCGGACGTTGGGTACCATTGCTAGATGGTCACATCAATTAGTGTAGGAAATTGTTCCTATACTACCGGCTTAGGTTCGAACCTATGAGGTCACACGCATAGAAGATTCCTGATTGATCAAGAAAGCTGATGAATGATTAAGAATCATTCAGGGATAATTTGGTCAATTTGATTGGCAAATTATCTTATAAAATAATTAAAGTAATTATTGAAGGATTAATTAGTAATTAAATTACTAATAAACTCAATTTGATTGAGTAATTGTGCTAAGGATGAGCCAAATTGAATTGGATTCAAGTTTGGGCTCAATCAGGATTTTGACCTGATTGGATTAGGTTAGAACCAAAAAGGACTTAAGCTGATCAAATTAATTTTAAATTAATTTGTTCTTAATTGGGGATTGACCTAATTGGATTAGGCCCAACACAAAGTAATTAATTCAATTTGATTGAGTTTGCATGAGCCAAAATTGAATTGGATTCAATTTGAGCTCAATCAGGGTCTGACCTGATTAGATTGGGTTCAACCAAATTGCTTTGTTTTAATTCGGGTTTGACCAAATTTGATTAGGTTCAACCCAAGGGGATTAGGCTCAGATGATGTGGCAATTATTGGTGACATGGAATTGGATTTCATGAATTTTAAATAAACCAAAATTATTGCATGGCACATGGACCCATTGCTTGACACATAGCGACATTGTTTGTTATTTGAATTTAAATTCAAACATTAAGCAATGTGTTAAATGATTTTAATCACTCAAACCATCAGCCAAGGTGGCGTATGAGTTTTTGAATGGATTAAATTCGAATTTCAAGAGGTGATTTCGAAATTATGAAGTGTTTTACCTTGCCGCATGGATTTCAAATTCCTTCCCTCTTGCACATGTGTTTAAAATTTGAATTTAAATCAGATTTGGTTGAGATCTGATTTGGGTTGTTCCTATTCCTTTGCATGTGCCAACTAAAAGAGGTTTTCTGAAAATAAATTTTGAATTTTGAATGAAAATTCGGAGGCCATTAAAAGGGGTCAAACATGGGCACCAAAAACACATCCATTGCAGCCTTCTTCCTCACCCGCCTCCTCTTCCTCTTCTTCTCCATTTTAGATAGGGTTTTCAGGGTGAATATCTAGAAGATTCAAGATCAGATCTGAGTCCTCTACTTTCCTTACAAACCTCATCTCCATCTGCTTCAAGACGATTGATCAAGAGTTGATTGAATTCCGACGGGCAGATTTCAGCTTTCAAGTGTTCTGCAACTGCTAGCACTGTTGCGGAAGAAGATCCTTCAGGATTTCGCGTGTACTTCTCGTAGAGGCCATTCGTGTGCGTGGCTGCGAAGTCAAGAATCAGATTCACAACTTTCATCCATCATAAAAGGTATTAATCTAGCATTAATCATTTATTATGGTGTCAAGGTCTAGGTCCGATTCACCAAGGTTTTACCCTCTTTTGGGGCTCCTCACGGAGATATCTCCAGAATCCATTCGATGGATATTCGGAGATTAATTGGAATAGAGTTCTTAAGTTTCAGATCTGATAGTTAATCATGCATAAAAGTTTTAGCATAATTGTTTAAACGATTCCGGCATAATCCTATGTGTTCTTAATGTGCTGATTTCTAGATTTGATCTTGTAAGCATGCATGAATGAAATTGTTTGATTCATTTTTCCGCTGTATTTTTGAAATTTTAAAAGAACTACGTGTGGCTTGATTCTCCTTGTGAAGGGGTACGTAGGCAACCCGATCAGGTTCAGCCATGGTTTTCAAAAAAAAAAAAAAAAAAAATTCAGCATGCTAAACACCGAAGAACCTAGGAATAACTTTCACTAGGACCCAGGGGCGGGTCTATGCACTCACAGAGCAGGATGCCAAGGCCTCTAATTCAGTGGTGACAGGTAATAAATTCATCCCTAATATTTTCTTTTGTTGGCATATCATAAATTTGGTTAGGTTATATATGTTGTGCATGTATGGATAAAGATTGTGATTAGGTGCCTTGTGACTATGTACAGGAATGATTAGGTTAATGTCATATGATGCAAATATTTTATTTGATTCTGGTGCTACCCACTCATTCATATCGGCCAATTTTGTTAGAAAGAATATTGAAATATCATCGGTGCCATTAGAATTTGATCTTTGCGTCTTAACGCCAAGTGGAGATGTTATATTAGTTAATTCAATTTGCAAGAACTGTATATTGGGCGTTGAAGACAGGGAAATGAATGCAGACTTGTTGGTCTTAGAGATGAATGACTTTGATTTGATTCTTGGAATGGACTGGTTGGCAGCATACTATGCTACTGTTGATTGTTTTGAGAAAACGATCAAGTTTCAGATCCCTGGTCAGCCAGTGTTTGGGTTGGTGGGTAGCAAGTCACCTCATCAAATGAAATTAATCTCAGCTCTACAGGCTAAGAAGCTTCTTGCAAAAGGTTGTGAAGGATTCTTAGCTGCTGTGTTAGACACACAGAAAAAGGAGCCCAAGTTAGAGGATATTCCGGTGGTGATAGAGTTTCCATATGTGTTTCCAAATGAATTGGCAGAATTACCCCCTGATAGGGAGATTGAGTTCTCCATCGACTTAATTCCTGGCACTGGTCCAATATCAAAAGCTCCATATCGAATGGCTCCAGCTGAATTGAAAGAGCTAAAGGAACAACTACAGGATTTACTGGATAAAAGTTTTATCAGGCCTAGTGTTTCTCCTTGGGGCGCTCCTGTATTATTTGTGAAAAAGAAAGTAAGAGTAGTATGAGCTTTTCCAGCCCAGTAAGAATCCCAACAGCCACACACAGTAATAATAATAAAATAAATCAAGCATCAAATAAATGCTATTTCATCATTCAAAAACTCAACAAGCAACAAATATATATAACCATTTTATATACATAAATCCTTTTTCACATTATGTGATCCATTCACATATTACTCTGATTCCCAAGTTTCAAAGTTTTTCACTTCTGGCTTTGGACTAACCAAGTTCATGTCCCAGTCCAAGACTGCACAAATCCCACGCATAAGCTCGTGGCAGCTATCCCACGCGTAAGCCCGTGGAGGCTATTCTACGCATAAGCTCGTAAAGGCTATCCCAAGCGTAAGCCCGTGGAGGCTATCCTACGCATAAGCTCGTAGAGGCTATCCCACGCATAAGCTCGTGGCAGCTATCCTACGCATAAGCTCGTAGAGGCTATCTCATGACAAGGTTAGTCCAACCCATTTTATATGTCTAGTTTTACATGTTTAATCACATTTCAATCACGTCACATATTTTCATAATTTCTCAAAAATATGTTATTCCTTCCCAATTTATTTATTCCAATACTTTCATAATAAACAAAATGCACACCTCATAGTGTCATACAAGCTCAAAAACAAATAGCAACAAACTGATAAAATATATCCAACGATAAATCCAATATATGCATAAATAAAAGTGCTCAGATGTAGGGATTCTTACAGAAATTTGTAGACTGACTCAAACACGGGTCCGAATCACAACCTACGTGCTGGGGTGCTGAGTCTCCTGATCAAAATCTCCTGGCACCGCTGACTCCTCCCCTACAACATCAATTACAAATCACAAACTAAATCATTCAATATTTAAATATTCTAAAATAGAATTCACATCTACTATGGGGTCCATCACCAAGTCCCCAAATATCTCAATCCCTCAAATCTAGGGCAGTTGGGATGGCTCGACTCCCACCCTGTACCACCGGTCTATGTCGTCGCCAGCCGTGGCCGCTGCCACGCCGGCGATGATGGCCGGTCTCGGTGAAGAGACCAAAAGGAAGGGATGATCCCTCTCTCTTCACGGTTGGGAATACATCTTCCTCCCTCAAATCCTTTTTGATCCAAGGGCAACAACCGTGGTGGCTGTGCCCTCTCCTTCCCCAACCCGACAACACCACTGGCCGAACCATCGCTGGCCGTCTCTGCTGCAGTCGCCGACGATGGTGGCCGGCCAAAAGAAAGAGAGAAGAGGAGGTCCCTCTTCTTCTTCTTTCCCCAACACCCGAAAGGGTCCCCCCCCCCTCTTCTTCTTCTTTCCATTATCAGCCGAAGGCCCTCCTCATGGTGGCTCGGCCTCTTCCCCCCTACCCGACGGCAACCCAAGCAGCCTCCCCCCCGACCGCCGTCGTCGCCGCCGGTGGCCAACCGACGAGGGAAAGAGGAGGAGAGATGGGATCCCGAGGAAGAAGACCTTGGATCCACCCTCCCTCATCACATACAAACCCTCTCTGGCCCCCTCACAGACCCAACCAACCTCACCCGCCATGAATCCCGGCCAACCCGGTGGCCGGCGGCGGCGGGATCGGGAAGAGAGAGGCCGAAACAGGGGTACCCTATTTCGGACTCTTCTCTGACGATTCACCGGCCAAAAACCCCTCCAATGCTACCCAAAATCCAGAACAAGAAGCATAAGGAAGGGAGCCCCACTTACCTCGGTCCGACGGCGTGCTCCGGCGACCTTTCCGGTGAGGAATTGGAGGAGGAACCGTGAGCAACTGCCCCCTCAGATCCCACGCTGTGGAGGATCTTCACCGAAGGGAAGAGGAAGGCCTGGAGCTTCCCCCGCGGCCGGCCGAATCTCGGTCCTCCGGTGAGTCGCCTCCCCCGACGACCGGCCTCCCCTCACGCCGCCGCCTCCCCCCTTTGCAACCTCCTCTTCCACGATCGTGCCTAGGGCACGATCGTAAAAGGAAGACGGGCCCGGTCTTTTCGGGCCGGCCCGTTATCCCTCTCTTTTTTTTTTGGATTTTTACAATCTTTATGCATCATAACCAACTCAATTGACAATGGCTTAGTATTTAAAGGAATTAGACGTGGTAACGTCTATGTAGTAGATCTTGAAGATCTTGCTAAAAACAGTCCTTGCTTAGTAGCTAGTGATACTAAGGTTAATGATGCAAGTTGGTTATGGCACCGTAAGTTAGGTCATGCAAGTATGGATACAATATCAAAATTAGTTAAAAGAGATTCTATAATAGGTTTGCCAAAACTAAAATTTGAGAAAAATAAAATTTGTGAAGCATGTCAATATGACAAACAATCTAGGAGCTCTTTTGAATCCATAAATTGTGTCACTACTACTAGACCCCTTGAACTACTACACATGGATCTATTTGGACCAACTAGATCCACAAGTCTTGGTGGAAACAAGTATGGCCTTGTCATTGTAGAAGATTTTTCTAGATACACATGGGTCATGTTCTTAGCTCATAAAGATGAAGCATTTTCAGTATTTAAGAAATTTCATAAGAAAGTTACTAATTCACGAAATGATTTAGTTATAGCTATTAGGAGTGATCATGGAACGGAATTTGAAAATCATCTATTTGATGAATTCTATAGTAAAAAGGGAATAACTCATAATTTCTCTGCACCTAGGACACCACAACAAAATGGAGTTGTGGAAAGAAAGAATAGAACCCTAGAGGAAATAGCTAGAACCATGTTGTGTGAAAGTAACCTCCCTAAGTATTTTTGGGGAGAAGCCATTAACACATCATGTCATATATTAAATAGAGTTTTATTGAGACCAATTATAAAGAAAACACCTTATGAACTTTGGAGAGATAGAAAGCCCAAAGTAAACTATTTTCATGTTTTTGGGTGTAGGTGTTTCATTCATAATAATGGGAAAGATAACTTAGGTAAATTTGATTCTAAATCTGATGAAGATATCTTTTTGGGATATTCTACATCATGTAAAGCTTATAGAGCCTTTAACAAAAGAACCCTTGTTATTGAAGAGTCTATACATGTTGTTTTTGATGATACTAATGATATCACTTCTAGCAAGAGAGTAGCTCTTGATGATGATGCAGAAATACTTGAGAAAAAGATAGATGATATGACATTACAAGAGAATGAACCGAAGCAAATTACAGAAACTTCAACAAGCCAAGAGGTAATTGATGATCATGGGCTTACAAAGGCTTGGAGGTATGCATACGGTCATCCTAAAGAATTAATATTAGATGATCCATCACAACCTATTAGAACTAGAGCTTCTCTTAGGAACTTAAATAATCACCTAGCTTTTGTTTCATACTTAGAACCTAAAAACATTGGAGAAGCTGAAAATGATGTAAATTGGATAAATGCTATGCAAGAAAAACTAAACCAATTTACTAGAAACAAAGTATGGAACTTAGTTGAACGACCCACTGAATACTCAATAATAGGAACTAAATGGATATACAAAAATAACCTTGATGAAAATGGAGTTGTGATTAGGAACAAGGCTAGACTAGTAGCAAAGGGCTATAATCAAGAAGAAGATATAGACTTTGATGAGACTTTTGCTCCTGTAGCTAGACTTGAATCAATTAGATTGTTACTAGCATTTGCATGCTCTAAAGACTTCAAACTATTTCAAATGGATGTAAAAAGTACCTTTTTGAATGGATATATTAATGAGGAGGTGTATGTAGAACAACCTCCTGGTTTTGAAAATCATCAATACCCCAATCATGTTTATAAACTAAACAAAGCACTTTATGGTCTAAAACAAGCTCCTAGAGCATGGTATGAAAGACTTAGCAAATTTCTATTAGATCATGAATTCTCTAGAGGGAATATTGATACAACACTGTTTTTAAAGAAGAAAAACAAAGATATGTTAGTAGTACAGATTTATGTAGATGATATTATTTTTGGTGCTACTAACAATCGCCTCTGCGAAGAATTTGCTGACTTAATGCAGAGTGAATTTGAAATGAGCATGATGGGAGAGCAGAACTATTTCCTTGGGCTCCAAATCAAACAATCTAAAGAAGGCATCTTCATCAATCAAGCAAAATATATCAAGGAGATGCTTAAGAAGTTTGATATGGATGGAAACAAGCCAATCAGCACACCCATGAGTTCATCATGCAAACTAGACAAAGATGAATCAGGTAAATCAGTAGATCAAAAGATGTATAGAGGTATGATAGGATCTTTATTATATCTTACAGCAAGTAGACCTGATATCATGTTTAGTGTATGCATGTGTGCTAGATATCAATCTAATCCTAAGGAATCACACCTAATTGCAGTTAAGAGAATCTTTAAATATCTCATAGGAACAAAAAATATAGGTCTATGGTACTCTAAAGAATCAAGCATAAACTTAATAGGGTATACTGATTCAGACTTCGCTGGTTGTAAACTTGATAGAAAAAGCACCAGCGGGTCATGTCAATTCTTAGGAGAAAACTTAATCTCTTGGTTTAGCAAGAAACAAAACTCGGTTGCACTATCTACGGCTGAAGCCGAATATGTTGCTGTCGGAAGTTGTTGTGCTCAAGTCTTGTGGATTAAACAACAACTTGAAGATTATGGCATTAAACAAGATAAAATTTCCATTAACTGTGATAATACAAGTGCCATTAATCTAACTAAAAATTTAATTCAGCATTCAAGAACTAAACACATTGAGATAAGACATCACTTCATAAGAGATCATGTACTGAATGGTGATGTGACACTTCAATTTGTTTGTACTGATGATCAACTTACTGACATCTTCACAAAACCTTTGAGTGAAGATCGATTTTGTATACTTAGAAGAGGGTTAGGAGTGATTGATCCATTCTAGTGATACTCTCCTCTAATTCATTGATTTTGATAATTAGCTTATGTCAGACATAGGGTTTCTTATCTATGATCATCAAATCAGTTCTTAAATCTTTGATAGTTCCATAACTCTCTCTTTTGGCACGGAAATAACAAGTTTTTTGGTTATGTGCTAGAGTTCAAGTCAACTCGAATAGATTTTAGAGTCGGCTCGTGGGTGAGTCGACTCGCGCATATCTGGGAGTCGACTCGAGGTCGAGTCGACTCGCGACTTACCAGAGTCGACTCGCGACTTACCAGAGTCGACTCGAGGTCGGAAATCCGACTTTTAACCCTAAGCGGAATGTTTTTCTCTTCACTTCTATTTTCAGTCGCCACTGTTCAATAGCCCTAGAGTCGTCTCCGACCTCTTCTCCGATCCGTTCTAGGTCCTCTCCGTCGAGTTTTCCTCCATTTTCTTGTCCATCACTCCGTGTTTAGGTCAAAAATGCCTAGGAAAGCCGTTGTCCCAAGCCGGAAGAGACCCCTCTCCGCGAGTGGGGCCGAGCGACGGTCCAAGGCTCGGAACGAACCCACGAGGCCACCACCTCCGGTTCCTTTCCTGCCTAGGCCGGTTCCCTCGCGCTCATGCGCCGGAAAGGTTGTCTCTACCGGGAGGCAAGTCAACTTTGACTTCCTCTTCCGGGAAGGGTTCAACCTAGGGCATCACCTTAGGGCCCAGGGCTTAGAGTTCTTTTGTTCTCTTGACCTCCCTACCTATCCAGGGTTAGTTAGGGAATTTTACGGTACTGTCGCACGGGGTAGTGGCGGTATCCAGGGGACTGTAGCGGGTGCCCCAGTTTTCATTTTCGAGAACCTTATTGCTCGAGTCCTCCATCTCTCCAGAGAGGGGATCTTTCCCACACAGCCCTCAGATAGGATAGAGGCCCTTACGGCCATCTTAGGGAGTCCACCTGTGGAGTGATTGATTAAAACCCCATTTGATTTTGATGAGCTCAAAGCATTTGAGTATATCTTGTGATTACTAATGAATTCAATTAAGTGTTTCAGTGAAAATCCTGTCTAAGTGACTCTAGAATTGGTTCATAGTATTTTGGATAAGTTAAGAAGTCTGCATGAACCAATGTCTGAGACTCGAGTCGACTCCCGAGTTTCACGAGTCGACTCCAAGCGTATCAAGGTCACTGGCACGAGCTCGAGTCGACTCCGGATCAGTTCGAGTCGACTCCAACTGAAAACAGACAGAAGGACAGAAGAGCAGTTTTCGGGTCTGAGATTCGAGTCGACTCCAGTGGAATGCGAGTCGACTCCCAGCGGTGCACAAAGAAAAAGTCAGAGAGCGTTTTATGGACTCTGAGATTCGAGTCGACTCCCGCAGTATGCGAGTCGACTCCGAGACTGAGCGACCATCAACAGACAGAAGACCATGTTACTGCCTCTGAGATTCGAGTCGACTCACAGACAGCTCGAGTCGACTCCGAGACAAGCTTCACGTCAAAAGGCAGAAGACCAACTTTCGGAAACTGAGAGCCGAGTCGACTCCAAGGAAGTTCGAGTCGACTCCAAGACTGGATGAGCCAAAAGACAGAGAATCGGAAGTTCGGGCTCTGAGATTCGAGTCGACTCCCAGGACAGTCGAGTCGACTCGAGAGGACAAAATTCAAATTTGGATCCACGGACTACAGAGAATGAGCCGACTCCAAAATTGCCAGGTCAGCGCCAGAAGTTGGCGAGTCGACTCCGGGTCAAGACGAGTCGACTCCCAGTCAAGACGGCAACTTTAATTCAAACTTGGAACAGTTGCCGAGTCGACTCCGGAAAAGCTCGAGTCGACTCCTGCTACATCCGAGTCGACTCCTGATCGCGCGAGTCGACTCCAACCCACCAACGGTCACATTGTCAGGCTGCGCAGAGTGTGCAGAACGGCCAGAAAAAGCAGAGTAACGGCTAGTTTCCGTGGGGGTTGGCTTAAATAGCCACAGAAGACTGTAGCAAGGCAGAGAATAGACATTCCACTCCAAGCATTCAAGTTTCCAAGCTCTCCAAGTGCTCTTCAACGAGAAAAAGGAAAGATCTGCATTTACTGCTTCAACAACTTCTTCCCAGCATTCAAAGCTTCCTCCTCCTGCATTCAAGTCGGCCACTCTTTCAAGAGGAGACCGGAGTTCCAGAAGCCATACCTCTTCACCAGTTTAAAAGCGTTTGAGGGCTTCTAAACTCCTTTACGTTTATATTGTTTAAATCTGCTTTTTGAGAAGCTATTTTCTGTTTTCTTCTATCTCTTGTATTTACTTGACTCAATCGGGGGATTGAATCAAGGGGATCAAGGTTGGTTGGTGAGCCAAGTTAAAACCAACGTGTGTAAGGGTTTGATTGTGAGCCCGGGAAAACAATCGGGGTTGGTTCTAGTCGGTGAGCCTGGGAAAACCGACCGAGTTCGTTGTGAGCTCGTAAAACAACAAGTTTGGTTGTGAGCTTGCAAAACAACCGACTGTAATCCAAGGGGGTTATAGTGAAATTCCCAAGTGAGACTTGGGGAGTGGACGTAGGAGCAAGGGTTAGCTCCGAACCACTATAAAACTTTGTGTTTGTAGTGCACTGTCTCTCATCTTCTTCCCCGCGCATTACTCACAGCATTTAGCTTTAATTAGATAACTTGCTATAGTCTTAATTAATCATCCACAAAGTTTTTAATTAGTCAAATTATTTTAAAAAAAACCCAATTCACCCCCCCCTCTTGGGTTGTCTATCTGGGCAACAAGTGGTATCAGAGCCAAAAACTCTTCCACTCAAGAGTTAAAAGATCAAAATGACAACCCCATTTGGATCTTCTCACATTGAGGGTCAGTCCACCCAAAGACCCCCTTTCTTCAATGGATCCGATTACTCATACTGGAAGGCTAGGATGAAAATATTCATCCAAGCCCAAGACTATGAGATGTGGACCATTGTAGTAAATGGTCCATACATCCCATCCACATATGTAGAGGGTGTTAAGGTACCCAAACTAGAAATAGATTGGGATGAACATGACATGAGGAAGGCACAATTAAACTCTAAAGCTATGAATGTGTTTTATTGTGCATTGGACCGAAATAAATTCAATAGGGTCTCTACTTGCAACTCTGCAAAAGAGATCTGGGATAGGCTTGAAGTGACCCATGAGGGCACAAATCAAGTTAAAGAATCCAAGATTAATATATTGGTTCATAAGTATGAACTATTTAAAATGGATCCTAATGAGACAATCACTAGCATGTTCACTAGGTTTACTGACATTGTCAATGGCCTAAAAAGCCTTGGCAAGAGCTATACTAACAGTGATCTTGTCAGGAAAATCCTTCGGTGTCTACCAAGGTCGTGGGAAGCCAAGGTGACGGCGATCCAAGAAGCTAAAGACTTAAACAAGCTTCCACTTGAAGAGCTCCTTGGATCCCTTATGACGCATGAGCTTACCATGAAACAACACAACGAGGAAGAGTCCTCCCATAAGAAAAAGGTAATAGCATTAAAATCTACTTCTTCTAACAAGGACTTGTCTTGCAGCAGCAGCAGTGAAGAAGAAGAAGATGAGGAAGATGGTGGTGAGGCTCTTCTTGTGCGCAAGTTCAAGAAGTTCATCAACCACAAGAAGTCCTACCATCAAAGGAGAGGCCCCTCAAATTCCTACTGCAAGGACAAAGGTAAGGAGAGGGAAAGTGAGGGGATCGGGTGCTATGAGTGCAAAAAGCCGGGGCACATCCGAGCTGAGTGTCCCTTACTAAAGAAGGGCAGCAAGTACAAGAAGAAGAAGAAAGCCCTTGTCACCACCCTATCGGACTCCGATGCATCATCTTCATCATCGGATGAAGAACAAGAAGAGAAGGCCAATTTTTGTTTCATGGCCAACGAAAATGAGGTAACTTCCGATACGCATTATGATTTTTCATTTGATGAACTGTATGATGCGTTTAACGAACTAATGATTGAATATAAGGATCTTAATGTTAAAAAGAGGGAACTAAAAGTAACTAACCAAACGTATATCCGTAAGTATGACTCTTTAATTAAGGATAAAGACGCTATTACCAAAGAAAATCTAGAACTAAAAACAAGCAACCAACTCTTAATTAAGAAAACTAATACCTTAACTAAAGATAATGAAAAACTAACTAAGGAACTTTCAAACCATAAACAAGTCTTAAACAAGGATCTAACAAAAGAACTAAATGAGTTAAAAGCAGAAAATCAGACATTAACTAAAGAACTTAACAAATACAAACCCCTAGTTGAAAAATTTATATATAGTTCTGAAAAATTAAACATGATACTAAACAGTCAACGTGCATTATTTAATAAAGCGGGCTTAGGGTATAAACCAAGGAATAAGCAAAAACTTCTTAGTAACTTCTTTGTTAAAGCTGGGGAAACTAAAATTAAGAAAATAACTTGCTTTTGTTGTGGAATAGTAGGACATAAAGCAAATGCATGTAATTTTAGGAAAAGTAAAACTAAAAGAAAAAATAAAAGGGTATGGGTTCCAAAAGGAACCAACTTGACTAACCATGAAGGACCCAAGAAAACTTGGGTACCTAAGATGACATGATTTGCTTGTGTAGGAGTGTCTTGCAGCCAAGGTCAACAAAAATTGCTGGTATTTGGATAGTGGCTGCTCAAGGCACATGACGGGTGATAAAGATCAGTTTTTCATCCTTGAAGCTAAGAAGGGAGGTGTTGTGACGTTTGGAGACAACAACCAAGGTCACATCATTGGTATTGGTAAAGTTCAAATCACCCCTTCTGCTTTTATAGATAATGTTAGATATGTTGATGGTCTTAAGCATAACTTGTTAAGCATTAGTCAATTATGTGACAAAGGATATGATGTTATGTTTAAACCATCACTATGCATTATAACAAATCCTAATGATAATAGTTTAGTTTTTAAAGGGATTAGACGTGGAAATATATATGTGGTAGACCTAGAAGACCTTGCAAAACATAACCAATGTTTAGTTGTTAATGAAACTAAAGAAAATGATGCTAGTTGGTTATGGCACCGTAAGTTAGGTCATGCAAGCATGGACACAATAACTAAACTAGTTAAAAGAGACTCCGTGATAGGTTTGCCAAAATTAAAATTTGAAAAGAACAAAATATGTGAAGCATGTCAATTTGGCAAACAATCTAGAAACTCTTTTAAATCCATAAAATGTGTCTCTACTTCTAGGCCTCTAGAATTACTACACATGGACCTATTTGGTCCAACTAGAACAACAAGCCTAGGTGGAAATAAATATGGTCTAGTTATAGTAGATGATTACTCTAGGTACACATGGGTCATGTTCTTAGCACATAAGGACCAAGCATTTTCTATGTTTAAAAAGTTCCATAAGGAAGTAACAAATGCTAGAGAGTCTTCAGTCATAGCCATTAGAAGTGACCATGGTACCGAATTCGAAAATCAATTGTTTGACGAATTTTGTAGTAAAAAGGGGATAACCCATAATTTTTCTGCACCTAGGACACCACAACAAAATGGAGTTGTGGAAAGGAAGAATAGAACTCTAGAGGAAATGGCTAGAACGATGTTATGTGAAAGTAACCTCCCTAAGTACTTTTGGGGAGAAGCCATTAATACTTCTTGCCATATATTAAATAGAGTTTTATTAAGACCCATTATAAAGAAAACACCTTATGAACTGTGGAAAAACAGAAAACCAAAAGTTAACTATTTTCATGTTTTTGGATGTAGGTGTTTGTACATAATAATGGGAAAGATAATCTAGGGAAATTTGATCCTAAATCTGATGAGGGAATATTCCTAGGTTATTCTACAACTAGTAAAGCATATAGAATCTTTAATAAAAGAACCCTAGTTATAGAAGAATCCATACATGTTGTTTTTGATGACTCTAGTGACATCTCATCTAGTAAGAAGGTTAATTTTGATGATGATATTGAAATACTTGAAGAAAAGATAGATGAGATGGGATTACAAGATGATAATCAAAAGTTGATTGAAGGAGAATCATCAAACCAAGAGCCTATAGTGGATCATGGGCTAACTAAAGCTTGGAGGTATGCTCACGGGCATCCTAAGGAACTAATTCTAGATGATCCATCACAACCCGTTAGGACTAGAGCATTCCTTAGGAATTTGAATAATCATCTAGCTTTTGTTTCACACTTTGAGCCCAAACATATAGAAGAAGCCGAAAATGATGTAAATTGGATAAATGCAATGCAAGAAGAACTAAACCAATTTACTAGAAACAAAGTGTGGGATCTAGTAGAGAGACCTTCTGAATATCCAATTATAGGTACAAAATGGATATATAAAAATAAGCTAGATGAAAATGGAATTGTTATAAGGAATAAGGCTAGACTAGTAGCAAAGGGTTATAATCAAGAAGAAGGTATAGACTTTGATGAAACCTTTGCTCCCGTAGCTAGACTTGAGGCTATTAGACTTTTATTAGCATATGCATGCTCTAAGGACTTCAAACTATATCAAATGGATGTAAAAAGTGCATTCTTAAATGGGTATATTAATGAGGAGGTGTATGTAGAACAACCTCCTGGTTTTGAAAATCATCAATACCCTAATCATGTGTATAAACTGAACAAAGCACTTTATGGATTAAAACAAGCACCTAGAGCATGGTATGAGAGACTTAGTAAATTCCTATTAGAACATGAATTCTCTAGGAGAAATGTAGATACAACATTATTTCTGAAAAAGCAAAATAAGGATATGTTATTAGTACAGATTTATGTTGATGATATCATTTTCGGTGCTACTAACAATCGCCTCTGCGAGGAATTTGCTGATTTGATGCAGAGTGAGTTTGAGATGAGCATGATGGGAGAGCTGAACTACTTCCTCGGGCTTCAAATCAAACAATCTGAAGGAGGCATCTTCATCAATCAAGCAAAATATATCAAGGAGATGCTCAAGAAGTTTGATATGGAGGGAAACAAGTCAATCAGCACCCCCATGAGCTCATCATGTAAGTTAGACCAAGATGAATCAGGTAAATCTGTAGATCAAAAACTTTATAGAGGTATGATAGGATCTTTACTGTATCTTACTGCAAGTAGACCTGATATTATGTTTAGTGTGTGCATGTGTGCTAGATATCAGGCTAATCTTAAAGAATCACACCTAGCTGCAGTTAAGAGAATATTTAAATACTTAATAGGAACTAAGAACATAGGGCTGTGGTACTCTAAAGAATCTAGCCTAAACTTAATAGGGTACATAGATTCAGACTTCGCTGGATGTAAACTTGATAGAAAAAGTACCAGCGGGTCTTGTCAATTTCTAGGGGAAAACCTAATCTCATGGTTTAGCAAGAAACAAAACTCGGTTGCATTATCCACTGCAGAAGCTGAATATGTTGCAGCCGGGAGTTGTTGTGCTCAAATCTTATGGATTAAACAACAATTAGAAGATTATGGGATTAAACAAGATAAAATCCCCATTAATTGTGATAACACAAGTGCCATAAATCTCACTAAAAATCCAATTCAACACTCAAGAACTAAACACATTGAGATAAGACATCACTTCATAAGAGATCATGTATTGAATGGTGATGTGTCACTCCAATTTGTGTGTACTGATAATCAATTAGCAGACATTTTTACAAAACCCCTAAGTGAAGAGAGGTTTAGTGTGCTTAGAAGGGGATTAGGAGTGATTGATCCATCCTAGTGGGAGTTTCCACTAGATTAATTGATTTTGATGATTAGAATGTGGTTAAAATAGAGTTTCTATTTAATGATCATCAAATCAGATCCCAATTAGGTGTTTTTCCCTCATTTGGCACGGTTATAGCATGATTTTCAAGTGCGTGCCAAGGTTAGAGACGACTCGAGTAAGTTTCAGAGCCGGCTCCTAAGGAGGAGTCGACTCGCGCATTTGCGGGAGTCGACTCGCAAAGTTGGCAGCTGAGGGGGAGTCGACTCGCACACTGTCGGGAGTCGACTCGCGCATATTCTGGAGTCGACTCGAGGTCGAGTCGACTCGCGACTCAGGGGAGTCGACTCGCAGTCGGGATCCGACTTTTTAACCCTAGGTTTGTCGTTTCGCAAACACTTTTCCTCAAGCCGCCACTGTTCAAAAAGCCCTAGAGCCGACTCCTAAGTCATCTCCGATCGTCTTCAAGCCCTTTTCCCGTCGATTCTTCGCCGGACATTGAGTTTCCGTCCGTTCCTAGGTCATTTCCGGTACGTCCCGAGCTTCCTCTGTCGGTCCTTCACCGTCCTTTAGGTATTTTTCTTCCCGTTTAGGTCAAGATGCCTCGTAAGGCCGTCGTTAGGAAGAGGTCCCGTCCCGAGGTCGGTCCCGAGCGGCGCTCCAAGGCGCGGCACGATCCCGCGAGGCAACCACCTCCGGATCGTTCCCCGCCTAGGGTGGTTCTCGTTAGGCCGTTGGCCGGGAAGGCCGTCACCTCCGGGAGGTTTGTCAATTTCGACTATCTCGCCCGGGAAGGGTTCACCATAGGCGATAGACTTAGAGCCCAGGGCCTAGAGTACTTCCTCACCTTGGACCTTCCCACCTATCCTGGCCTAGTTCAAGAATTTTACAGTACCGTCCATCGGGGAGATGGAGGTATCGAGGGCACGGTACTAGGTGTCCCATTGCGTGTCACAGAGGACCTCATAGCCCATATCCTCCACCTTCCATTAGTAGGGGTGGCTCCTGCACATCCTGAGGATAGGGTTGCGGCCCTTACGGTCGTCTTAGGGCATCCACCTCAGTCCCCCCCTAGATGAGGTATCTGCTAGCTCACTTCCTATTGAAGTGAGAATCCTTTTGAGCATTTTGTCCAGGTCCATCTTCCCTAAGACAGGGAGATTTGATTTTGTGAATGAGAGGGACTTAGCTATTATGTCTTATATCCTTCAGGACACCCCGATCAACTTCCCCAAGCTCATTTATAGGTATATGTGTGAGCCCTTAGATAGACCTAGGCTCACCCTCCCATACGGCATGATTTTTACTCTTCTCTTTAGGCAGTACGAGATTCCCATTTCTGAGAGGGAACCCTCTCGTGCACTGCGATGGACAGATCGCTTGGGTACGGGGACCATGCACAGGATGGAATTTCGAAAGAGAGAAGGGATCTGGGTTAGGAAGTCCACTCTCACTGCTCAGACCACCAGACCATCACCCAGTCCTGAGCCAGATTCAGACTACCCAGACTTTCCAGACCTTCCATCCACTCCTCCTGCTCCTACCACCTCTGCCGGACCTTCCTCCTTAGCTCCACCATCTATGGAGGTCCATATTGATCCAGAGCAGCTCCGGGAGCTGCGGCAGCAGATCGTCGGAGATCTGAAGGATGAGCTGCTTCGGGAGCTCAGAGGCTCGGTGCCTGCTCCCTCTTCTGCCCCCACTTCCTCTGCCCTAGTTCCATCCCTGACAGCCGTGACAGACATGACGGCTGAGGTGCGGCAGGAGATCTACAACATTAGGACCCTGGTGCAGGCCCAGTTCCACAGCATGAGCGAGGTCACGAGCACCACTCGACAGATGCGAGCGGACATAGGTCGTGACATGCACACCACCACCGAGGGGGCCGAGCGCTTGTCGAATGTACTCATCTACAAGCTGGATGCACTTCAGACATCGGTGACTGGGCTTCAGACGTCGGTGACTGAGCTCTCCACTACACATAGCAGAGCCACTACGTCTATTATCGCGCAGCTTGGCCATGTTACAGATGCAGTCATCCTCCTCATGGAGCAGAACCGATTGAGAGGAGGAGCACCATCCTCGAGAGGAGGAGCCACATCCTCCAGAGGAGGAGATGCATCCTCGAGAGGGGGAGCTTCATCCTCGAGGAGGACATAGATGTGTTTGAGTTGTGTTTTTTTTTGTCTTGTTTTGCTTTACTTATTGTATGCTCAAATGTATTCACATTCATATCAATACAATGAGTAGACATTTTATCTTCAATTTTGTGCCATTTGATGATTGGTTGTGCCATTGCTTGTGTGTGATTACCTCCTTTTTGATATGATGACAAAAAGGGGGAGAAATATGTATAAAATATGTAAAATGGGAGAAATATATGAAAAAATATGTAAAAGAAATCAATGGAAATAAATAAAAAGATAAACTCTTAAAAACACACACAAATTTGTTCTAAGTGGATTCGGTACCTCGAGGCTCATTATCTCTCTTTTGGGGCTCCTAATGGAGTAATCTCCAGAATCTATTCAAGGGATATTCGGAGATTAGCTGAATCCTACTCAAGAACAAATTGACAGATTTTTTCTCTAAAAACCAAAATTTCAGTTCAAATACTTCAAAGCATTAAAAGGAAATTCAGAGAATCAAAACATAGTTGAATGCATATGTTGAGGGGGAGAATCTGAATTTTAATCAAGCTAAATCATTAATGACATATAAGCCAAACATTTGAGTGCATAATATGAAGGCTTATATAATTCCAAATGAAAGGGGGAGCTTTAACTCCGAAATTTGATGTTTCACTCCTTTCAAACATGGATAAATTAAATTATCAGACATTTGAATTCATTTATGGATTTTATTTCATTATTTATTAAGCAATTCATTTTACACATACTCAAAGTTTTGTCATCATCAAAAAGGGGGAGATTGTGGAGTGATTGATTAAAACCCCATTTGATTTTGATGAGCTCAAAGCATTTGAGTATATCTTGTGATTACTAATGAATTCAATTAAGTATTTCAGTGAAAATCCTGTCTAAGTGACTCTAGAATTGGTTCATAGTATTTTGGATAAGTTAAGAAGTCTGCATGAACCAATGTCTGAGACTCGAGTCGACTCCCGAGTTTCACGAGTCGACTCCAAGCGTATCAAGGTCACTGGCACGAGCTCGAGTCGACTCCGGATCAGTTCGAGTCAACTCCAACTGAAAACAGACAGAAGGACAGAAGAGCAGTTTTCGGGTCTGAGATTCGAGTCGACTCCAGTGGAACGCGAGTCGACTCCCAGCGGTGCACAAAGAAAAAGTCAGAGAGCGTTTTATGGACTCTGAGATTCGAATCGACTCCCGCAGTACGCGAGTCGACTCCGAGACTGAGCGACCATCAACAGACAGAAGACCATGTTACTGCCTCTGAGATTCGAGTCGACTCACAGACAGCTCGAGTCGACTCCGAGACAAGCTTCACGTCAAAAGGCAGAAGACCAACTTTCGGAAACTGAGAGCCGAGTCGACTCCAAGGAAGTTCGAGTCGACTCCAAGACTGGATGAGCCAAAAGACAGAGAATCGGGAGTTCGGGCTCTGAGATTCGAGTCGACTCCCAGGACAGTCGAGTCGACTCGAGAGGACAAAATTCAAATTTGGATCCACGGACTACAGAGAATGAGCCGACTCCAAAATTGCCAGGTCAGCGCCAGAAGTTGGCGAGTCGACTCCGGGTCAAGACGAGTCGACTCCCAGTCAAGACGGCAACTTTAATTCAAACTTGGAACAGTTGCCGAGTCGACTCCGGAAAAGCTCGAGTCGACTCCTGCTACAGCCGAGTCGACTCCTGATCGCGCGAGTCGACTCCAACCCACCAACGGTCACATTGTCAGGCTGCGCAGAGTGTGCAGAACGGCCAGAAAAAGCAGAGTAACGGCTAGTTTCCGTGGGGGTTGGCTTAAATAGCCACAGAAGACTGTAGCAAGGCAGAGAATAGACATTCCACTCCAAGCATTCAAGTTTCCAAGCTCTCCAAGTGCTCTTCAACGAGAAAAAGGGAAGATCTGTATTTACTGCTTCAACAACTTCTTCCCAGCATTCAAAGCTTCCTCCTCCTGCATTCAAGTCGGCCACTCTTTAAGAGGAGACCGGAGTTCCAGAAGCCATACCTCTTCACCAGTTTAAAAGCGTTTGAGGGCTTCTAAACTCCTTTACGTTTATATTGTTTAAATCTGCTTTTTGAGAAGCTATTTTCTGTTTTCTTCTATCTCTTGTATTTACTTGACTCAATCGGGGGATTGAATCAAGGGGATCAAGGTTGGTTGGTGAGCCAAGTTAAAACCAACGTGTGTAAGGGTTTGATTGTGAGCCCGGGAAAACAATCGGGGTTGGTTCTAGTCGGTGAGCCTGGGAAAACCGACCGAGTTCGTTATGAGCTCGTAAAACAACAAGTTTGGTTGTGAGCTTGCAAAACAACCGACTGTAATCCAAGGGGGTTATAGTGAAATTCCCAAGTGAGACTTGGGGAGTGGACGTAGGAGCAAGGGTTAGCTCCGAACCACTATAAAACTTTGTGTTTGTAGTGCACTGTCTCTCATCTTCTTCCCCGCGCATTACTCACAGCATTTAGCTTTAATTAGATAACTTGCTATAGTCTTAATTAATCATCCACAAAGTTTTTAATTAGTCAAATTATTTTAAAAAAAATCCAATTCACCCCCCCCCTCTTGGGTTGTCTATCTGGGCAACACCACCTCAGTCCCCCATAGAGGAGGTGTTCGCAAATCAGCTTTCGGCTGAAATGCGGCTTCTCCTAAGTATCATTTTAGGACTCTCTTCCCCAAAACTGGTAGGTTTCACTTCATCTCAGAGAGAGACCTAGCTTTGATGTTCCACATACTCCAAGACACTCCTATCAACTTTCCTAAACTCATCTACAAGTATCTCTATGAACCCCTAGACAAACCTAGGTTGAGTCTCCCATATGGAATGCTATTCACTCTTATCTTTAGGGAGTTAGAGGTCCCTATCCCTGAAGGGGAACCCTCTCGCTCACTGCGTTTTACAGATCGCATGGGTGAGGGGACCTTCCATCGGATGGGATTCCACAAGGTCGGGGGAGTCTGGGTACGGAAACCATCCACATCCACACCATCTGACCCTACCACTCATCACTCCCCTAGCCCCAACCATGATCAGCAGCACTATACAAATCTTCCTACTTTTCCTTCCACTTCTAGTCCTTCATTCCCATCCACTTCAGCCGGACCATCTGCAGCTCCACCACCTCAGCAACCTCTCGAAGTCCGGATATCTTCTGAGCAGCTCCGAGAGTTGAGGCAGGAGATAGTGAGAGAGCTGAGGGATGATCTGCTGAGGGAGCTACGAGGTACTCAGACTACTCTCTCCACCGAGATAGTTCCCTCCTTGGCAGCCGTGACAGAGATGACTGCACACCTGAAGGAGGAAATATTCAATGTACGGAGCCTAGTTCAAGCTCAATACTGGACCATGAGTGACGTCAAGGATGACACAAGAAAGATGCGAGACAGCATCAGACATGAGCTAGGCAACCAGAGTCAGGGTGCAGAGCGGCTAGCTAATGCGTTGATCTTCAAGCTTGACACTCTCCAGGAGAGTGTGAACGAGATTTCCTCGACACAGTCTAGAGTCACCTCGGAGATTCTCGAACAACTAGGGAACATCAATGAGGGGTTAAGCATGGTCATCAAACACACTAGACTGAGTACGGGAGCCACATCCTCCACTACAAAGAAAAAGTAGTGTATTCTTATCTGTTTTTATGATGTACAGTTCCTTGAGGACTTCTTTTGATATGTAATCATACTTGTACTCAAATTTGAATTTAATACAATGAGTAGAAATCTTCTTTCAAAATTGTGCATTCTTGAGTTCTAATTCTGTGTCCTTTTGCTATGATGACAAAAAGGGGAAGAAAATATGTAGATTTGAAATGTAAAGGGAATCACTAAAAAGAAAATCCTTAATGCAAAAAGTAATTTGTTCTTAGTGGATTCGATACCTCGAGGCTCATTATCTCTCTGTTGGGGCTCCTCAAGGAGTAATCTCCAGAATCTATTCAAGGGATATTCGGAGATTAGTTGAATCATACTCAAGAACAAATTGTCAGATTTTTTCTCTAAAACTAAAAATTTAAGCTCAAAAGCTTCAAGATATTAAAAGGAAATTCAGAGAACCTAAACAAAATTGAATGCATATGTTGAGGGGGAGAATCTAAAATCTTAAGAAAGCAAATTCATTAAACACATATAAGCCAAACAATTGATTGCATGATATGAAGGCTTATATAATTCCAAATGAAAGGGGGAGCTTTAATTTCAGGATTTACTGTTTCATACCTTTCAATTTTGGATAAATTAAATGACTAGACATTTGAATTCATTTCAAAACTCTATTATAAATCTCCTCTTGGTTGAGCAATTCACTTTACAAATACTCAATATTTTGTCATCATCAAAAAGGAGGAGATTGTGGAGTGATTGGTTATACCCCTATTTGATTTTGATGAGCTCAAAGCATTTGAGTATATTTTAAGTTATACTAATGAATTTAATCTAGAGTTTCAGGCAAATATATGTAAATTTATCTTTAAAAGCATCGAGCTGTTCTTCAAGATTATTCAGCTAAGTGTTGAACACAATTAAGCCAAAGTCTGAAGCTCGAGTCGACTCCGGAAGCTTGCGAGTCGACTCCAAGTGTTTCAGAGATTCTGGCACAAGCTCGAGTCGACTCCGGTACACTACGAGTCGACTCCGACTGAGAACTGACAGAAGAACAGAAAGTTGATTTTCAGACCCTGTCAGCGAGTCGACTCCAGAAGAGTTCGAGTCGACTCCGATGGTTGCCAAGTCAACTTCCGACGTTTTCGAGTCGACTCCTAAGGGTAACAGAACAAAGACAGAACGATGTATTTCAGACCCTGCAACCGAGTCGACTCCAGAAGGTTACGAGTCGACTCCGAAGTTTGGCGAGTCGACTTCTAGTTACGTCCGAGTCGACTCTCAGAGGAAAGCAAGACTAAAAGTCAGAGAACCAACTTCGGGCTCTGAGAGCCGAGTTGACTCCAAGACGATCCGAGTCGACTCCGAGGCAGTTCAACTCCAAAGACAGAGGATCAGTTTTCGGGCTCTGAGAGCCGAGTTGTTGCCTAGAGATGGTCACCCAAGAGGGGGTGAATTGGGTGTTTTAAAATTTTTAGTCTAATTAAACAATACACACAAGTGTAGGTGCAAGAATAAAAATAAAGCGGTAAGCACAATCAATCGCAAACACAGAGGTTTATAGTGGTTCGGAGCTTCCACTGCTCCTACATCCACTCCCCAAACACCTTTGGGAATTTTTCACTATAATCGGCGATTACAGTCCGGTAGTTTTTCGAGTGAACTACCCAACTCGTTGTTTTAACCCGGACTAACAACGAACCCTACAATCCCCCAATTTAAACTAGGCTTGGGACGCCTAACCCTTGTTCCAAGTCCCTTGACTGGAACAAGCACAATGTTTAAGAGTTTTACAAGAATTTAAAAGCTTCTATGAAAGCAAATAAATCAATAAAGAACAACAAAACCGGAAGAACCCTCTTTGCCGTTGAAAGCTTGGATGATGGTGGTTCTTCCGATGTGGATCACGTCGGCTTGAATGCGAGCTTTGATTGCCGAGTGGGAGCGAGTAGATGAGCACGAAATCAGATGAAGAAGGCTTGAATGCACTTGATTTCTCCTCTTGAAAGCACCAACTCCCTTGAGACTCTCTCTCTTTCTTCTCTCTTGAATGCTTTAGTGTTAGGTGGGTGAGAAGAAGATCTTTTCATGCACTTAAAAACTCCTTTTTATACTTCTGCAAGCAATAGATCCGTTAGAAACAAAAATAGAGCCGTTAGGATTTAAAAAAAAAACCTGCAAAAATGTGTCAGTCGCGTTCCAGGCATTCCGGAGACGTCTCCGCTTGAACGAGAGACGTCTCGGCTGTATAAAAAATCCTTCGACAATGTCGGAGTCGACTCGGCGCTTTCTGGGGACGACTCCGAAGAAGAACAGCCCGATTTCTTGTTTTTCTGTTTTTCTGAGAGAGCCGGCTCGCATGCCTCGGGGGACGTCTCGGGATTTTTTGTGCTTTATGCGCGGGGACGACTCCGCGACGTCGGAGACGGCTCCGACGTTTTCTCAACGAAAAATGGGTCCTCTGGAATCCCTGAGAGAGTCGGCTCCGCGTCCTTCGGAGACGACTCGCGCGCATCCCTTGAAAACGGCCTTTCTACCGTCTCTGAGAGAGTCGACTCTGGAAAGCCGGGAGTCGACTCCGACCCTGCGAGACGCCTCGGCAAGTGCTGGGGACGTCTCCAGACGTCCCAGCTTCTTCTCTGCGTACCGGAGACGTCTCTGGAACAAGCCGGAGACGTCTCGGCTGCCCCTGATCCGTTTTCTTCATCTCAAAAATCTTCAATAAATCCACCGAAAAATACGGGAACATGCCTTGACAATACTTAATAATATTCTTAGTTAAACACCTGAAATGCTCAAGTAAATTGTCAATATAAAGAGAATTATACTCTAGTGTTTTGTATTCATCAAAATCCATTAGGGGGTCAACAATCTCCCTCTTTTTGATGATGACAAAACACTGAGTATTTGCAAAATTTAAAATTAAACATATACACAGTATTTGATCAGATGTACAAGTATTGTGTTTTGGTTAGAGCTAGATACAGTATGCATAATTCAGTATAGTCCATTGTCAGTTCTATACTTATGCATAAGCATTGATCTTAGTAGCTCTTTGAGCAATTCTGGCATATCATCTATCACTTTTAGATTTGAATCAAGTAAAAGTGTAAATTGATGAAATATTGATGCTAAAGACAATCAAAAGCCAAATACTTTTGACTCTCCCTTTCTTTTCCAGAAGGACAATTGTCTTTAAGCCAATATTCTTCAATTTTATCTTTTCATTTTGTTGATTCTAATTAAACTTTCAAGTATGAGTGTGATAAACATAAAAATTTTGCATTTTGCATTCCATATTGGTTCTACTCCCCCTTTTTGTCATCAACAATGAAGGGGACAAATTAGTGCCAGGCGGCAGGACATGCTGACAGTGTTCCGCAAAATATGTCCAACATTCCTCCCCAAACGCGATGCCTATTTGAATGGTTCTACTTCCTTTTTCAGATTTGCAAATAAGATTTCAGCATCCATGTTGCTTTTTAGATTAGAATTCAGTATTTATTGTTAGGAACCCGCCCATGCCGCAGAAAATTCAAAAAAAATCAGATGGCAGTGGAATCGACATAAGCGGGATCGACGTTCATCTCATGAACGTTGTTTCATGAACCGTTCGTAGATGGGTTAGGATTAAAAATATTTAATCTAATTAGAAGATCAGATCTTCACCTTGTGCGGGTAGATGATCACCGCAAATCTGAGTTCGTGGTTTTGGAAGAGGGTTCGCTTGAAGCCGTTCAAGTGTCCGGCCTCTACGGGTATCCACACGAAGCAGAGATCCGATCAAAGCTCTCTAGTCTTCCCGGGGTGCTAGCTCCCTTGCAAAGACTTCTTTTGATGGCTGATTTTCTCCCTTTCAATCAACCCTTGATTGTGCTTGGGAGGAGGAAGAAGAAGGATGAAGATGGATGAAGATCCAATGCTTGCTTGCAGCCTTTTCCCTTGCTCACGTTGGAAACCAAGAGAGGGAAGAAAGGATGCCGCCAAGCCTCTTCATTTCTTTCACCTTGCTTGCGGCTGAAACAAGGAGGGGGAGAGGGTGGCCACGGCACAAAGGAAGAGGGCTTCAATATGAATGGGTTCGATAGGATCCAAGACTCGTTGCTTTTCAGAGACTTTCTCTTCAAGCTCAATTTTCCTCCCACTGCCTCTATCAAGGATAAACTGGTTTTCCAAGAAGATGGCATGACGGCTCACAAACACATTGTGATCCTCTGAGACGTAAAAATTGTATCCTAATGACTCTTTAGGATATCCTATAAAACGAGCACTTATGGTCCTAGCCTCTAGTTTGTCCGCCTGTAGTCTCTTGACGTGGGCCGGACATCTCCAAATCTTGAGATGACCAAGACTTGGTTTCTTACCATGCCATATCTCATACAGTGTGGTAGGAACGGATTTAGAGGGAACTCTATTAAGTAGATATACTGCCGTAAGTAAGGCATCTCCCCAAAGAAATATAGGTAAATCAGTGAAGCTCATCATGGACCTGACCATATCCAATAGGGTCCGATTCCTCCTCTCTGACACCCCATTGAGTTGAGGTGTATCCGGAGGTGTCCACTGTGAGACTATGCCGTTTTCCTTGAGATAGTCCCGGAATTCCCCACTAAGGTATTCTCCTCCTCGATCTGATCGAAGAGCCTTAAGAGGTTTTCCAGTTTGTTTTTCTACTTCATTCTTGAACTCTTTGAACTTTTCAAAAGATTCAGACTTGTGTCTCATAAGATACACATACCCATACCGTGAATAATCATCGGTAAAGGTAATGAAGTACGAATAACGTCCCCTGGCTAGCACATCGAATGGGCCACATACATCTGTATGTACTAGGGTAAGTATTTCAGTGGTCCTCTCCCCATGTCCTACAAAGGGCAATCTAGCCATTTTTTCTTGAAGACAGGACTCGCAAACTGGATATGACTCGGAAGTCAATGAGCCAAGAAGCCCATTTTTATCCATTTTGTTCATCCTATCCTCTCCAATATGGCCAAGTCTGAGGTGCCACAAATATTTTTGGTTTATCTCATCTCTGGATCTTTTGGATCCTTTGGCACTCACTTCTTGCTCAGACACATTTATAGATACATGATGACCCAAAGATTGATTCATAGATTGATTTTGATGATCACAAAACCTTGAAGTATAGATACTAATGTTTATGTTGCAAGGAGAAAGATATTTATTTTGCAAGGAACATAGCAAGTTGGGAGAACACAAGAAGGCCTCCAAAGCTCTCAAGTTGGAAGAAAGCTACAATTTATTGGCCCAAGCTTAAAGTTCAAAGGATTCAAATTGGAGGAGTAAAATCAAAGGAAAAATTCAAAAGAATAGTCTTCGAGTCGACTCCTGAGGAATTCGAGTCGACTCCAATGTTTACCGAGTCGACTCCGGGGAAGTATGAGTCGACTCCTAGGAGTCACAGGCAGAAAAGTCAGAGAGCAGTTTTCGGGTCTGAAATTCGAGTCGACTCCAGTGGAACACGAGTCGACTCCGATGGTTGGCAGGTCGACTCCAAAGAAAGCGAGAGTCGACTCTCAGTGGTACACAAGGGAAAACTCAGAGAAGCATTTTTGGGACTCTGAGATTCGAGTCGACTCCCGCATTGCACGAGTCGACTCCGAGACTCCGCCACCATCAACAGACAGAAAATCAAGTTACTGCCTCTGAGATTCGAGTCGACTCCCAAACAGCTCGAGTCGACTCCAAGACAGCTTCACGTCAAAAGGCAGAAGACCAACTTTCGGAAACTGAGAGCCGAGTCGACTCCAAGGAAGTTCGAGTCGACTCCAAGACTGGACGAGCCAAAAGACAGAGGATCGGGAGTTCGGGCTCTGAGATTCGAGTCGACTCCCAGGACAGTCGAGTCGACTCGAGTGGACCAAATTCAAAAATAGATCCACGGACTTCATGGGATGAGCCGACTTCGAGAAAGCCAGGTCAGCTCCAGAAGTTGGCGAGTCGACTCCGGGTCAAGACGAGTCGACTCCCAGTCGAGGATGCACCATAATTCAAATTTGGAACAGTGGCCGAGTCGTCTCCAGTAAAGCACGAGTCGACTCCTGCAACAGGCGAGTCGACTCCTGATCGCGCGAGTCGACTCCGATCCCAACGGTAACATTGTCAGGAAGTGCAGACTGTGTCCAACGGCTCTTTTCTTGTCTCTAACGGCTATATTCCTGTTTCCACGACATCTAAAGTTATAAAAACAAGAAGAGAGCTTGGGGAGAACTTATGGAAGTGGGAGAAAACATTTAGGGAAGAGATTCCAAGGGAAATCTCCCATAAGCACAATAAGGGCCATTCAAAGTGAAATAGAGAGAAGAAGAGCTTCCAAGTGTATCCCAAAGCTTCCTCTCCATCCGTGTGCTGCCGCGGTGATCCTCTACTTCGTGCCAAATCAGAAGAGGGTCAAGTAAAGAAGAAGTCGTGCTCCTCCATCTTCAAAACTCGTTTGAGGGCTTCTCTTTACTCTATTTGTTTATATTGTTATATTTGCTTGTTTAAGAAGCTTTGATTTGTTTTTATTCTTTGTTTTAATATCTTGTAACTTGATTCAATCAAGGGATTGAATCAAGGGGTTAAAGGTTTGTTGGTGAGCCAAAGGGAAAACCAACGGTGTAAGGTTTGTTGGTGAGCCAAAGGGAAAACCAACGGGGTTTAGGTTTGTTGGTGAGCCAAAGGGAAAACCAACGGGGTTTAGGTTTGTTGGTGAGCCGAGGGTAAAACCAACGTGTAAGGGTTTGATTGTGAGCCCGGAAAAACAATCGGGGTTGGTTCTAATCGGTGAGCCTGGGAAAACCGACCGAGTTCGTTGTGACCTCGTAAAACAACAAGTTGGGTTGTGAGCTTGTAAAACAACCGGCTGTAATCTGTAGGATTATAGTGAAATTCCCAAGAGGTTTTGGGGAGTGGATGTAGGTGCTGGGGTGCACCGAACCACTATATGTCCTTTGTGTTTGTAATGCCTCTTGTTATAGTCTAACTAACACACTTACTTACTTAGATAAATTATTTGCTTAATTCTTATCTGCACATCCTTTAGTTGCAAGCATATTTAATCAAGTCGAAGTTTATACATCATACTCTTGCTAAGTTTAACTTTCACTGTGCATCTATACAACTTAGCATAGTTAATCAAAAAGTTTTAGAAGTAGCTTAAAAGTTTTAAAAGACCCAATTCACCCCCCCCCCTCTTGGGTTGTATCTACTGGGCAACAATACATCCATATGCAAATGATAGAGACTGTCAATCATAAAACCACGTGCAACTATTTTATTTCTGAAATAAATAGAACAGCAGTCTTTGTCAAAAGTAAAAACATGACCTTCCTGTGCTAGACATGAAACAAAAATCAAATTTCTGCTAGCAGCAGGTACATAATAGCAGTCTCTAAGCAATAAACTAAAACCAGACGGTAGTCGCAGATGGTAGGTGCCCACAGCCACAGCAGCAACTTTTGCCCCGTTGCCAATCCGAAGGGTTACCGCACCTTCCGCCAGCCTTCTACTTTCCTTTAGACCCTGCATGGTAGTGCACAAATGAGCACTAGAACCAGAATCTATAACCCAACTAGAAGTAGAAGAAACCGTTAGATTAGTTTCAATTATGAGCAAGTCTATACCTTCTGAAGGTGTGTCACCTTTCTTGTTCTTCAGGCTCTCGAGGTATGAAGGACAGTTTCTCTTCCAGTGGCCGTCGACATTGCAGTGGAAACATTTTCCTTTGTCGTTAGCCTTTTTCTTTTGAACTTCCTTCTTTGGCTTTTTGTCTTTCTTCTGCTTCTTAGCAGGCTTCTTTTTCTTCCAAGTAGACTTTCTCTTGGAACCAGAAGTCAACTCAGCAGCAAGGACATTGCCCCTTGAACCTTTCAAGGCTCCCTCAGCAGTTACGAACATATTTATCAGTTCAGTCTTAGTGCATTCAATCTTATTCATGTGGTAGTTTACTATAAACTGACCAAATGAATCAGGAAGGGATTGAAGGATCAGATCAACTTGCAATTCCTTGTGCATGTTCATACCGAGCTTCTCAAGCTCCTCTAGGTCCTTGATCATAGTCAGACCGTGATCATGGACGGACTGCCCCTCGCGCATCTTTGCTTTGAAGAGCCTCTTGGACACTTCAAAACGAGCTGTGCGACTCTGCTCACCATACAACTCTTGCAGGTGTGCCAGTATGTCCCTAGCAGTCTTCATATTTTCATGCTGGCATTGTAGTTCATTGGACATGGATGCCATGATATAGCACTTGACCCTAGTGTCATCGTCTGTCCACTTCTCATGCATCGTACGCTGATCAGCGGTCGGACGTGCTGGTAATGCGGGGATGTCATTGTCGAGCACATAGCCTATTTTCTCGCAGTTCAAAATAATTTTGAGGTTTCTTAGCCAGTCCTTGTAATTTGTACCGGTCAATCGGTTGGTCTCAAGAATACGGGTCAAAGGGTTTGAGGCTGACATTATGATCTGCAGAGAGTAAAGATTCTAGTTAGACTTTTGTACTTGATCCTTAATCTGTTCTAAGGTCTTTTAGAACAAATATAACTCCCACTATTTTCTCGAATTCCTTACACTCCCCTGGTAGGAAAACGGAAATCCTACGCGACTAGGGTTTCTAGTAGGTACTGCGGTCTCACCAATCTACATGGCACCTCACCTAACAGTTATTGGTGACACATAGATGGATGAGTGTACAACTCTTGTACAATGCTTCTCAAGCATGTTGCAGTGCAACTTGGTCTCTAAGCCATGAAGACCTCACCTAACAGTTATTGGTCCCATTTCTTAGTTAAGTCAGATCCACCGTATAACCGTAGGAATAAAGTCGTCATTGGGTCCTCACCTAACAGTTATTGGTGCCCAACCCCACCTTTACCCTACAACATCTCATGTCTATAGAGAGGTCCAGCCCTCCGATGCAACTTGACCACTGTGTCCAGCCGAGACAAATCAACATCAGAAAGGCCTTAGCAGCTCTACTACAGTGGAAGACCTGTTGACTTAATATTGGTTAATCAGGTCTTAGTGTTTGCAACTTGAGCTCTTCATAAGAGGTAATCGAACAATTGGCCAGGTAAGCAGGTGGGAGGCTCTCCTTACTCAGAGAGTAAGGTCCTAATTAAGTAACCACCTTTCATGCTTTCCTAGACACCAATTAGATCAATTAATCTAATATGACTTGCTCATGTCGGTTCACTCTCGACTTGATTGAGGAGTTTTTAATTTAGGTCTCAATTGGGTTTGCTACATCACATGTAAACCTATCTACCCGACTCTCATTCACATCACATGCAAACGGCACATTGCAGGCAGTTATAATCGCAGCAATAATTAAAGCTAAACTTTAAATAGGTGATGATCATGGATTCTAGTTAGGTCGTATTACAAGCACATGCACGTCAATCGATCAACTGGTCTTCAACTCTTGAATTGGTTCCAAGCCTCCTTGATTCGATCCTTGATCAACTCTTGATCCAATCGCCATCAACCGCTTAGATCACCTGTTCATCTCATGCCTTGTCTTCAACTTGATCGTTGACGTACATCACATCATAGAAATACAACCAGATGTAAAATAAAAATAATAATAAATTACATCTTCTTTTAGGAGGCATGCAGGCCTCTCAAAATATTAAATAAGATGCATGCAAGCATATGAAAAATTACATGACATTACAGATCACATCGCAGGTCATTACATTTGATACCAAAAGGGTTTGAATCCTATGATCATCACCATATGCAACAATTATAATTTTCAGATCTGAAAACTAACTGATTATCTCATGACATAGGTTGCTGATCATGCTAATCATGATTCTAAACTTTGTAATCTCATTAACAATGCAATTAGAATCATCATCTTATCATATAAAAATCAGCATGCAAAAATCAGCACCCTAGAAAAAATCTGCATGCAGAAAATTTTCAGCATGCATAATCTTTCAATTTCAGATCTAATAAGCCTACTAATAATTAATCCTTACCTTAATCTACGAAGCTTAGGCTCTGATACCACTGTTAGGAACCCGCCCATGCCGCAGAAAATTCAAAAAAAATCAGATGGCAGTGGAATCGACATAAGCGGGATCGACGTTCATCTCATGAACGTTGTTTCATGAACCGTTCGTAGATGGGTTAGGATTAAAAACTTTTAATCTAATTAGAAGATCAGATCTTCACCTTGTGCGGGTAGATGATCACTGCAAATCTGAGTTCGTGGTTTTGGAAGAGGGTTCGCTTGAAGCCGTTCAAGTGTCCGGCCTCTACGGGTATCCACACGAAGCAGAGATCCGATCAAAGCTCTCTAGTCTTCCCGGGGTGCTAGCTCCCTTGCAAAGACTTCTTTTGATGGCTGATTTCCTCCCTTTCAATCAACCCTTGATTGTGCTTGGGAGGAGGAAGAAGAAGGATGAAGATGGATGAAGATCCAATGCTTGCTTGCAACCTTTTCCCTTGCTCACGTTGGAAACCAAGAGAGGGAAGAAAGGATGCCGCCAAGCCTCTTCATTTCTTTCACCTTGCTTGCGGCTGAAACAAGGAGGGGGAGAGGGTGGCCACGGCACAAAGGAAGAGGGCTTCAATATTGCTTAGGGCACCGGCCCTTGCCTCCTCCTTTTATAGCCATCTAGGGCTCCTACAATCTAGGAGCCCTAGAGTTATTTCCTAAGAGGGGGCGCCGGCCCCCTCTCTTCATCCCTCACCACATGGAGAAAGGGGAGGGGCGTACGCCCCTCCTCATGGTAAACCCTAATCCACATTAAGTAGGGTTTGGAATGCCCTAATGTGGTCAAGCCCTAATCCAATTAGGCTTAGCCCAAGGATGAACCAATTTGGATCCAATCTAGGTGAGTCCTAATCCAATTAGAACTTAAATCAATTTTGACTCAATTGAACTCTTCAATCCTAATCCAATTAGGAGTCTTATTGATTCATTAGATTAATAATTAATTGTGACTTAAGAAACCCTAATCCAAATTAGGACATATTTGATTTTAGTCCTAATCCAATTAGGACTCTTATTTGAATTCGAAGTCCTAATCCAATTAGGTCTTCTAGGAATCCTATTCCAAGTAGGAATCCAATTTTAATTCAAAACTCCTAATCTAATTAGGATTGTAGGAATCCTATTTCAAGTAGGAATCCCAGTCCTACTCCAATTAGGATTCCCAGTCCTAATCCAATTAGGACTCTAGGAATCCTATTCTAAGTAGGATTCGTGTTTTAAGTCCAATTAATCAACTCCCATTCCTTCTTCAACTTATTATCAATCAAATTGATTACTCGTGATTCATAATCACTTTTCAACCATCGGATCGGTCAATACTTCTAGTGTGTGTGACCCCATAGGTTCTATTCTGACTGGTAGTGAGATATATTGCGATCTCTTATCATAATATCATTGAAAACTCCTTTCAATGGATTGGAACGTTTCCAACTCAACTCATTAGGATTTATCGATCATCAAGATAATCCCTATGAGTCTCACCATCCACCAGTGACACCTAGCAGCATGTAGTGGCTACCCAGCAGAATAGAATGGTGAACCTCTAGGTACAGTTATCATGTGATACAGTCCTACTATCGTGGATCCCTACAGGACAGAGGTCATGGACAACTTGTCAAACCCCATCGTCTGTCATATGTGAAGATTTATTCGACTTAAGTTCGAGAGTGGAAAACTCTTTCTCCACTGTGCATACTGCCCCGGCCGAGGTCTTACGAACTCAGTCTTATAAATCACATAGGATCTCTCCTTATCTATCAAGGTCGATAGATTCCTTATAGGTGCATACCCTACTCCTACAGTGAACTTACTGCAGCCAATCTACACTGCATGGACCCATATGGCTAGAGACCATGTATGTGTGCAGTCAAACTACAATAACCTCACTGTGAGTAGCCGAAGCACCGCAGGTCAAAGGACCAGTCACACTACTGCAACATCAAGCAAGTCACTGACGAGTGGATAGACATCCAAGTGACTTCTTATATTGGTCACGCTCAGTACCCTTGTTCTTAACAAGCACCTGCACTATTACTTCAGTGTCGCCACACTGTGGACTCGAGTCTCGTCCATCCATAAGAAAAGTAATCTGTGCACTGATCTCATCGGATCGATCACCGTCCTCGTGATGATCCATCGATCAGGAGCGTTCAGAAATTAATCACTAATGATACATGGCTCAAATTCTCAACTCTTGAGAATATGCATCATCATCTTATTAATTCCTTGGACGATTCATAGACACAATAATAATATGAATGAAAAAGATGTCTTTCATTTATTCAATAATAATAAAGTCAAGTACAAATTATGTCCTAGAATTAATAATGTGTCAGCCAAAATTGGCTTCTAGGGCATACATCTAACATTTATATCTAATTAACATGAAACATTCAATGATTTGGGAAAGTGAATTTTACTCTCCCTTTGTTTTGGAATTCATTTCAGACCATTTAAATTCAATTATTACAAGTTGTGCTCCCCCTGTTTCATATGCATTGTCAAGTTGGCAAAATAGTGAAATGGTTGCACATTGTCAAGTTTGAACATTCATATAAGAAAGAGTTTCATATAAGCCTAGGGCTTTACAAAAAGATGAACCCTAAATGTCTACAAAATGTGCCTCACTGGCCAGCACCCTCAAGAGCCCCAGTAGCAGCTTCCACAAACTTATGAATTGCTAGCATTAATCTTCTAAAGTTATCTCCCTGAGACTGATTGAGCGCTTTCATTAATGCTTCAATTTCATGGGATGCTTTATCAATCCTCCCTCTAAGCCGGGCAGCCACACTGCCCAAATTGCCTTCAGGGCTCGTCAGCTCTTGAAGACTATCCGATATGATCTTCAATTCAGCTTGTATCTCACTTGATCTTCTAGTTTGGTTTGATGCCACACAAACCAACTCTGACCCTATAGCTTCAATTTGAGTTCTAATTGCTTTCAACTCTTCTAAAAGTGCTTCATGTGAAGTGCGGATAGGAGCTATCTCAGCAGAAACCACTGACCTAATTTCTTCCCTCATTTGCTGGCACACCATGGATGCTAAGGTGTGCATCTGCTCATCCGACAAGAGAGTCGATCCAACAACTGGAGGAGGAGGCATGGAAGTGGATGGTCCAGCCGAGCTGGAAGGTACATCAGGAAAAGGAAAGCTCTCCATATGATCAGTAAAGGGTATAGGGCTATGTGGAGGAGAGAGGTGGACAGGCTCCTGATGATGGATCTCAGGCTCTACAGTTTGGGATTTTCTTTTATAAACCTTAACCCAAGACCCGTCTTTCTTGTAAAAATCCATCCTATGTAGTGTGCTCTCATTATAGAAGTCAGTGTGTCTCAAGGGTCTCTTTGGCTCATTTTCAGGGATAGGAACCTTAAAATGCTTGAAAAGTAGGGTAAAGACCATCCCATACGGGATGCTGAACCTGGAGGACCTATGACAGATTGAAATGTAGTTTAACATGAGCCTAGAAAGATTTAGGGGAATCCCTAACAGGATGTGGTGCATAATGGCCAAATCTCGCTCCGAAACGAAGTCGAAGCGACCGGTTTTTGGGAACAAGACCCTGTTGATTATGCTCAAAAGCAATCTCATTTCAGCATTGAGGTCTTGGGACTTAACAATGTCAAGAGGACCGCAGTTCTCTCTACCTAGAATTAAGTTTAGAGCAATCTCTCTTTGGGGATGTGAGGTCAGAGCCTCACCGTACTTAGGTATTTGTAATAAACTAGACAAGATATCCTCATTGACTTCTACAAATGTGCCTCGGACATACCCTGTGTACCCCGAGCTCCCTAAGGCCAAACTACCAAAAACTTCTCTCACTAAGCCAGGGTAGGTAGACACGTTTAGGGAACATAGGTGTTCCCAACCTTGGGCACGGAGTCTCTCTTCAATAGAGAACCCCTCACCCGCTAAGAATTGAAAATCTATATGCCTACCTGTTGTTACTGTGCGAATCGCACAGGAGGGAGTCACGGTTGGCGGAGCAACCGGAGGAGACGGCGCGGAGGGCTCTTCCCGACGTTCCTCGTCGTTCGCCACCCTAGGACGCCTCCCACCGCTACGCCTAGCTGTCTTAGGTGCCATCGACCGGAAATCTAGGGAAATGGGCAGTGATTTTGGTTCGATTGGTGGTGGAGAGAAGATGGATGCGAGGGTTTGGGGTTTCGTTGGGGACGATGGAAAACAGCTCGGGACGGCTCGAGCTGTTTCGGCCCGTTAAAAAAAAATTCATTCTGTCCCCGAGACGTCTCCGCGACTAATGCGAGACGTCTCGCCGGGGGGACGTCTCTGCGATTCGCCAGAGACGTCTCCGGCACTGAAAAAATTTCAGAACGTTTCCAATCTTCTCCCAATTCGTTTTATTCAACCTCAATGATCAGTTTAATTTCTTTTGGCGATTATTAAGTGAGCTTGCTTGTGATCCTCCCCCTTAATAATTCATCCTATAAAAGCTTGACAATGATTTTTGAATTATCAATATTGAAATGAGGAATGTTTGATCAAATTTCGAATGCCTATGGAATAGGCTCTGAAAATATCTCTATGAAGAGTCCAAGGGGGATAACTATCCTCCGGAAAGTCAAACAATTCGTCATCTAATTTGATAGATTCATATTTTCACTTATTAGGCTCTAGGTGTGCTATATGTGACCTTGAAGTGTATTATGAGTTTGAGTAGCATTCATATGTACCTCTAGAGCATACAAAGCATTGCATATGTTTGAGGAGTTAAATCATTTAAGCTATAGCATTGAAGTCAAATCATGCTTGCATTACAAATTCAATCTACTTGCTAGGATCATACAAGCACAAGGCATTCCTTAGAAAATTGAACCTATCTTTACAAAGGGGCTTTGTAAAGATATCGGCCAATTGATTTTCAGTGCATACATACTCAATCAATACATCATTTTTCAACACATGATCTCTTATAAAGTGATGCCTAATCTCTATGTGTTTTGATTTAGAGTGTTGGACAGGATTTTTTGTTAAATTGATTGCACTTGTATTATCACATCTAATTGGAATATTGTCCATTTTGATACCAAAATCTTCAAGTTGTTGCTTAATCCAAAGAACTTGGGCACAACAGCTTCCGGCTGCAATGTACTCAGCCTCAGCTGTGGACAAGGCAACTGAATTCTGTTTCTTGCTAAACCAAGAAACCAAGTTAGCACCCAAGAATTGACAGGTGCCACTTGTGCTTTTTCTGTCGAGTTCGCACCCGGCAAAATCAGCATCGGAATAAGCAATTAAATTTAAATTAGATTGTTTAGAATACCATAAACCTGCATTAGATGTCCCTACTAGGTATTTGAATATTCTTTTAACAGCTTGTAAGTGTGATTCCTTAGGACATGCTTGGTATCTAGCACACATGCAAACACTGAATAATATGTCTGGTCTACTAGCAGTAAGGTAAAGTAAAGACCCTATCATACCTCTGTATAATTTGCAGTCTACACATTTACCTTTTTCATCTTTGTCAAGCTTGCAACTTGAGCCCATGGGTGTGCTGATTTCCTTTGCATCCTTCATCTTGAACTTCTCCAACATTTCCTTGATGTACTTGGACTGACTGATGAAGATGCCTTCCTCTGATTGTTTTATTTGTAGCCCAAGGAAGAAGTTGATGTTAGATGTATGCCCTAGAAGCCAATTTGGCTGACACATTGTTGATTCTAGGGACATAATTTTGTACTTGACTGTTTATTATTGAATAAATAAAAGGCATCTTTTCATTCATATTATTTATGTGTCTATGAATCGTCCAAGGAATTAATAAGATGATGATACATATTCTCAAGAGTTGAGAATTTGAGCCATGTATCATTGGTGATTAATTTCTAAATGCTCCTGATCAATGGATCATCACGAGGACGGTGATCGATCCGATCAGTGCACAGATCACTTTCCTTCTGGATGGACGAGACTTGAGTCCACAGTGTAGGGACACTGAAGTGATAGTGCAGGTGCTTGTTAGAGAACAAGGGTACTGAGCGTGACCAAGACAAGAAGTCACTTGGATGTCTATCCACTCGTCAGTGACTTGCTTGATGTTGCAGTAGTGTGACTGGTCCTTTGACCTGCGGTGCTTCGGCTACTCACAGTGAGGTTATTGTAGTTTGACTGCACACATACATGGTCTCTAGCCATATGGGTCCATGCAGTGTAGATTGGCTGCAGTAGGTTCACTATAGGAATAGGGTATGCACCTATAAGGAATCTATCGACCTTGATAGAAGAGGAGTGATCCTATGTGATTTGTTAGACTGAGTTCTAAGACCTTGGCCAGGGCAGTAATATAAAGTGGAAAAGGAGTTTTTCACTATCGAACTCAAGTCGAATAAATCTTGACATATGACAGACGATGGGGTTTGACGAGTTGTCCATGACCTCCGTCCTGTAGGGATCCACGATAGTAGGATTGTATCACACGTTAACTGCACCTAGAGGTTCATCATTCCATTCTGCTGGGTAGCCACTACATGCTGCTAGGTGTCACTGGTGGATGGTGGGACTCATAGGGATTATCTTGATGATCGATAAACCCTAATGAGTTGAGTTGGAATCGTTCCAACCCATTGAAAGGAGTTTTCAATGATATTGAGATAGAGATCACAATATATCCCACTACCAGTCAGAATAGAACCTATGGGGTCACACACAATAAAAGTATTGACCGATCCGATGGTTGAAATCGTGATTAGGAATCACAAGAAATCAATTTGATTGATAAGAAGTTGAAGAAGGAACAAAGGGAATTAATTAATTGGACTTAAACACAAATCCTACTTCGGGTAGGATTCCTAGAGTCCTAATTGGATTAGGGCTGGGAATCCTAGTTGGAGTAGGACTGAAATTCCTACTTGGAATAGGATTCCTACAATCCTAATGAGATTAGGAATTTTGAATTAAAATTGGATTTCTACTTGAAGTAGGATTCCTAGAAATCCTAATTGGATTAGGACTTCGGATTCAAATAGAGTCCTAATTGGATTAGGACTAAAATTAAATACATCCTAATTAGATTAGGATTCCTTAAGTCTAAATTAATTATTAATCTAATGAATCAACATGACTCCTAATTGGATTAGGATTGAAGAGTTCAATTGAGTCATGGTTCATTCAAGTCCTAATTGGATTAGGACTAGCATAGATTGAACCCAATTTGGCTAAACCTAATTGGATTGGGATCAAACCATAAGAGAGGCACCCAATCCTCTTTGGAAGAGGATTAGGGCATCACAAGAAGGAGGGATCACGCCCCTCCTCCTCTCCTTGTGTGCGGCATGAAGAGAGGGGCCGGCGCCCCCCTTCCCTCTTTGGAAGATTGTCTTGGAGCTCCTAATTGTTAGGAGCTCCACTCCTTATAAAAGGAGGACTAGGGCCGGCCCCAAGCAAGAAGTGCTCTCCCTCTCCAAGCCGTGGCCACCCTCTCCCTCTCCTCCCTTGGTTCAGCCGCCATCAGCAAGGGGAAAAGAAGAGGAGGCGTCTCCCTCCTCTTGGTCTTCTTCCTTGGCTTCAGCGCGTGTGAAGAGGAGAAAGCTGCGAAGGGATTTGATCTTCTTCCTCTTCTTCATCCTTCTTCTTCCTCCTCTCAAGTGCAATCAAGAGTTGATTGAAAGAGAGGACATCAGCCATCAAAGCCATCTCTGCAAGGGAGCTAGCACCCCGGTGAGATAGAAAGCTTGGATCGGATCCTGCTTCGTGTGGATACCCGTAGAGGCCGGACGTTTGAACGGCTTCAAGCGAACCCTCTTCCAAAACCACGAATTCAGATTTGCGGTGATCATCTACCCGCGCAAGGTGAAGATTTGATCTTCCTAATAGTTTTAAAAGTTTTAATTCTTACCTAATTACGAAAAGGTCTCGAAACAACATTCATGCGATGAACGTCGAACCCGTGCATGCCGATTCCGCTGCCATCTTCAAAATTTTTGAAATATCAGCGGCATGGGCGGGTTCCCAACAGTGGTATCAGAGCCTAGGCTTCGTAGATTAAGGTAGGAATTAAATATCTAAAGGCTTATTAGATCTGAAAATTGAATGATCATGCATGCTGAAAAATTCTGCATGCAGATTTTTCAGGGGTGCTGATTTTTTTTGCATGCTGATTTTTATGTGATAAAAAGATGATTCTAAATGCATTGTTAATGGGATTACAAAGTTTAGAATCATGATTAGCATGATCAGCGACCTATGTCATGATACAATTAGTTAGTTTTCAGATCTGAAAATTATAATTGTTGCATACGGTGATGATCATAGGATTCAAACCCTTTTGGTATCAAATGTAATGACCTGCGATGTGATCTGCGATGTCATGTTATTTTTCAGATGCTTGCATGCATCTTATTTGATGTTTTGAGAGGCCTGTGTGCCTCCTAAAAGGAGATGTAATTTATTTTTATTTTTATTTTACATCTGGTTGTATTTCTGTGATGTGATGTACATCAACGATCAAGTTGAAGCAAAGGCATGAGATGAAAGGTGATCTAAGCGGTTGATGGCGATGGGATCAAGAGTTGATCAAGGATCGAATCAAGGGGGCTTAGAACCAATTCAAGAGTTGAAGACCACTTGATCGATTGATGTGCATGTGCTTGTAATACGACCTAATTAGAATCCATGATCATCACCTATTTAAAGTTTAACTTTATTTGATGCTGCGATTATAACTGCCTGTGATGTACCGTTTGCATGAGATGTGAATGCGAGTCGGGTAGATAGGTTTACATGTGATGTAGCAAACCCAATTGAGACCTAAATCAAAACCTCCTCAATCAAGTCGAGAGTGAACCGACATGAGCAAGTCATATTAGATTAATTGATCTAATTGGTGTCTAGGAAAGCATGAAAGGTGGTTACTTAATTAGGACCTTACTCTCTGAGTAAGGAGAGCCTCCCACCTGCTTACCTGGCCAATTGTTCGATTACCTCTTATGAAGGGCTCAAGTTGCAAACACTAAGACCTGATTAACCAATATTAAGTCAATAGGTCTTCCACTGTAGTAGAGCTGCTAAGGCCTTTCTGATGTTGATTTGTCTCGGCTGGACACAGTGGTCAAGTTGCATCGGGGGGCTGGACCTCTCTATAGACATGAGATGTTGTAGGGTAAAGGTGGGGTTGGGCACCAATAACTGTTAGGTGAGGACCCAATGACGACTTTATTCCTACGGTTATACGGTGGGTCTGACTTAACTAAGAAATGGGACCAATAACTGTTAGGTGAGGTCTTCATGGCTTAGAGACCAAGTTGCACTGCAACATGCTTGAGAAGCATTGTACAAGAGTTGTACACTCATCCATTTATGTGTCACCAATAACTGTTAGGTGAGGTGGCATATAAATCGGTGGGACCGCAGTACTCACTAGAAACCCTAGTCGTGTGGGATTTCCGTTTCCCTACCAGGGGAGTGTGAGGGATTCGAGAAAATAGTGGGAGTTACATTTGTTCTAAAAGACCTTAGAACAGATTAGGATCAAGTACAAAAGTCTAACTAGAATCTTTACTCTCTGCAGATACAATGTCGGCTTCAAACCCTCTGACCCGTATTCTTGAGACCAACCGACTGACCGGAACCAATTACAAAGATTGGCTTAGAAATCTCAAAATTGTTTTGGACTGTGAGAAAATAGGCTACATACTCGATTCAGATATCCCCACACTACCAACACGTCCTACTGATGTTCAGCGTGAAATGAATAAAAGGTGGTTGGATGATGACATTAGAGTAAAATGCTATATGATGGCATCCATGTCTAATGAACTCCAATGCCAGCATGAAAATATGAAGACTGCTAGGGAAATACTGGCACACCTGCAAGAGTTGTATGGTGAGCAGAGTCGCACAGCTCGTTTTGAAGTGTCCAAGAGGCTTTTCAAAACGAAGATGCGCGAGGGGCAATCTGTCCATGATCACGGTCTGACCATGATCAAGGACCTAGAGGAGCTTGAGAAGCTCGGTATGGACATGCACAAGGAATTGCAAGTGGATTTGATCCTACAGTCACTTCCTGATTCATTTGGTCAGTTTATAGTAAACTACCACATGAATAAGATTGAATGCACTAAGACTGAACTAATCAACATGTTGGTAACTGCTGAGGGAGCCTTGAAAGGTTCAAGGGGCAATGTCCTTGCTGCTGAGTTGACTTCTGGTTCCAAGAGAAAGTCTACTTGGAAGAAAAAGAAGCCTGCTAAGAAGCAGAAGAAAGACAAGAAGCCAAAGAAGGAAGTTCAAAAGAAAAAGGCTAACGACAAAGGAAAATGTTTCCACTGCAATGTCGAAGGCCACTGGAAGAGAAACTGTCCTTCATACCTCGAGAGCCTAAAGAACAAGAAAGGTGACACACCTTCAGAAGGTATAGACTTGCTCATAATTGAAACTAATCTAACGGTTTCTTCTACTTCTAGTTGGGTTATAGATTCTGGTTCTAGTGCTCATCTGTGCACTACCATGCAGGGTCTAAAGGAAAGTAGAAGGCTGGCGGAAGGTGCGGTAATCCTTCGGGTTGGCAACGGGGCAAAAGTTGCTGCTGTGGCTGTGGGCACCTACCATCTGCAACTACCGTCTGGATTTAGTTTAATACTTAGAGACTGCTATTATGTACCTGTTGCTAGCAGAAATTTGATTTCTGTTTCATGTCTAGCACAGGAAGGTCATGTTTTTACATTTGACAAAGACTGCTGTTCTATTTATTTAAGAAATAAAATAGTCGCACGCGGTTTCATGATTGACAGTCTCTATCATTTACATATGGATGTATCTGTGAATGTTACCGAGCAAGATGTGAGTGCCAAAGGATCCAAAAGATCCAGAGATGAGATAAACCAAAGATATTTGTGGCACCTCAGGCTTGGCCATATTGGAGAAGACAGAATGAACAAAATGGATAAAGATGGGCTTTTAGGCTCATTGACTTCCGAGTCATATCCACTTTGCGAGTCCTGTCTTCAAGGAAAAATGGCAAGACTGCCCTTTGTAGGACATGGGGAGAGGACCACTGAATTACTTGCCCTAGTACATACAGATGTATGTGGCCCATTCGATGTGCTAGCCAGGGGACGTTATTCTTACTTCATTACCTTTACCGATGATTACTCACGGTATGGGTATGTGTATCTTATGAGACACAAGTCTGAGTCTTTTGAAAAGTTCAAAGAGTTCAAGAATGAAGTAGAAAAACAAACTGGAAAACCTCTTAAGACTCTTCGATCAGATCGAGGAGGAGAATACCTTAGTGGGGAATTCCGGGACTATCTCAAAGAAAACGGCATAGTCTCACAATGGACACCTCCGGATACACCTCAACTCAACGGGGTGTCAGAGAGGAGGAATCGGACCCTATTGGATATGGTTAGGTCCATGATGAGCTTCACTGATTTACCTATGTTCCTTTGGGGAGATGCCTTACTCACAGCGATTTATTTGTTGAATAGAGTTCCCTCTAAATCCGTTCCTACCACACCGTATGAGATATGGCATGGTAAGAAACCAAGTCTGGGTCATCTCAAGATTTGGGGATGTCCGGCCCATGTCAAGAGACTACAGGCGGACAAGTTAGAGGCTAGGACCATAAGTGCTCGTTTTATAGGATATCCTAAAGAGTCATTAGGATACTATTTTTACGTCTCAGAGGATCACAATATGTTTGTGAGCCGTCATGCCATCTTCTTGGAAAATCAGTTTATCCTTGATAGAGGCAGTGGGAGGAAAATTGAGCTTGAAGAGAAAGTCTCTGAAAAGCGACGAGTCATGGATCCTATAGAACCCATTCATAAAGAGCCAGTACACGATGTCCCTCAACCACCTCGTAGATCTAGTAGGGTCTCCCATCCTCCTGATAGATACTTAGGTATACTAGAAGAGGATACCGAGGAAATGTTCCTAGTGGGAGATAGGGATCACATACAGGATCCCAAAACCTACAACGAGGCGATATCTGATATCGATTCCGAGAAATGGCTGGAAGCAATGAAGTCAGAGTTAGACTCCATGCGTTCCAACCAAGTCTGGACCTTAGTAGACCCACCAGAAGGTATTGTACCTATTGGATGCAAATGGATCTACAAAAGAAAGATAGGTTCGGATGGAGAGGTAGAGACCTATAAGGCAAGGCTTGTGGCGAAAGGGTATAGTCAGCGCGAAGGCATTGACTATCAGGAGACCTTTTCACCTGTAACCATGCTAAAATCCATCCGAACATTGCTTGCCATTGCAGCATTTCATGATTATGAAATCTGGCAGATGGATATGAAAACTGCTTTCCTGAATGGATATCTTGATGAAGATATCTATATGGAACAGCCTTTGGGTTTCACTTCCAGTGATGGAGATCACAAGGTCTGCAAGCTGCAAAGGTCCATCTATGGACTAAAGCAAGCATCTCGGAGTTGGAACACTCGTTTCGATGACGTAATCAAAACGTTTGATTTCATCAAAAACGAAGAGGAACCGTGTGTTTACAAAAAGGTTAGTGGGAGTGCTGTCGTTTTTCTCGTACTGTACGTAGATGACATTCTCCTGATTGGGAATGATATTCCCATGCTAACCTCGGTCAAGGTCTGGTTGTCAAAAGAATTCTCCATGAAAGACCTTGGGGAAGCATCCTATATTTTGGGAATAAAGGTCTATAGAGATAGATCTAAAAAGATGCTTGGCCTGTCACAGAAAATGTACATAGAGGAGGTGCTGAAGAGGTTCAGCATGGAAAACTCCAAGAGGGGTCTCTTACCCCTAAGGCATGGAATTCATCTCTCCAAGAAGATGTGCCCCAACACATCTGAAGAGATTCAACGCATGAGCAAGATACCCTATGCATCGGCAATAGGAAGCCTCATGTATGCCATGCTGTGTACACGACCTGATATAGCTCTTGCTGTGAGTGTCACAAGCAGATATCAGTCGAATCCAGGTGAAGAACACTGGACAGCTGTGAAGAATATTCTTAAGTAGAAGAACTAAAGATTTATTCTTGGTCTTTGGAGGATCATCAGAGTTAAAGGTAGAAGGGTACACAGATTCAGACTTCATGACTGATGTCGATGACAGGAAGTCAACATCTGGATATGTATTCTTGTGCAATGGTAGTGCGGTAAATTGGAAGAGTTCTAAACAACCGATCATTGCTGATTCTACTATGGAAGCCGAATACATCGCCGCCTCTGAAGCTGCTAAGGAAGGCTTCTGGTTCAAGAAATTCATTGCAGAGTTGGACGTGATGACATCAGATGCCATAACACTCTACTGCGATAATAATGGCGCCATAGCCCTTGCTAAGGAGCCAAGGTCTCATCAGAAGTCTAAGCATATAGAGCGGCGCTTCCATCTCATACGCGACTATGTTGAGAAGAAATATGTAGAGGTGCAGAGAGTAGACTCCGCGGATAACGTGGCAGACCCGTTCACTAAGCAGCTGAGTCAGCAAAAGACTGAAGCCCACCTTGAGAAGATGGGCCTAAGATATATGACCAATTGGCTTTAGTGCAAGTGGGAGATTGTTAGATGTATGCCCTAGAAGCCAATTTGGCTGACACATTGTTGATTCTAGGGACATAATTTTGTACTTGAGTGTTTATTATTGAATAAATAAAAGGCATCTTTTCATTCATATTATTTATGTGTCTATGAATCGTCCAAGGAATTAATAAGATGATGATACATATTCTCAAGAGTTGAGAATTTGAGCCATGTATCATTGGTGATTAATTTCTAAATGCTCCTGATCAATGGATCATCACGAGGACGGTGATCGATCCGATCAGTGCACAGATCACTTTCCTTCTGGATGGACGAGACTTGAGTCCACAGTGTAGGGACACTGAAGTGATAGTGCAGGTGCTTGTTAGAGAACAAGGGTACTGAGCGTGACCAAGACAAGAAGTCACTTGGATGTCTATCCACTCGTCAGTGACTTGCTTGATGTTGCAGTAGTGTGACTGGTCCTTTGACCTGCGGTGCTTCGGCTACTCACAGTGAGGTTATTGTAGTTTGACTGCACACATACATGGTCTCTAGCCATATGGGTCCATGCAGTGTAGATTGGCTGCAGTAGGTTCACTGTAGGAATAGGGTATGCACCTATAAGGAATCTATCGACCTTGATAGAAGAGGAGTGATCCTATGTGATTTGTTAGACTGAGTTCTAAGACCTTGGCCAGGGCAGTAATATAAAGTGGAAAAGGAGTTTTCCACTATCGAACTCAAGTCGAATAAATCTTGACATATGACAGACGATGGGATTTGACGAGTTGTCCATGACCTCCGTCCTGTAGGGATCCACGATAGTAGGATTGTATCACACGTTAACTGCACCTAGAGGTTCATCATTCCATTCTGCTGGGTAGCCACTACATGCTGCTAGGTGTCACTGGTGGATGGTGGGACTCATAGGGATTATCTTGATGATCGATAAACCCTAATGAGTTGAGTTGGAATCGTTCCAACCCATTGAAAGGAGTTTTCAATGATATTGAGATAGAGATCACAATATATCCCACTACCAGTCAGAATAGAACCTATGGGGTCACACACAATAGAAGTATTGACCGATCCGATGGTTGAAATCGTGATTAGGAATCACAAGAAATCAATTTGATTGATAAGAAGTTGAAGAAGGAACAAAGGGAATTAATTAATTGGACTTAAACACAAATCCTACTTCGGGTAGGATTCCTAGAGTCCTAATTGGATTAGGGCTGGGAATCCTAGTTGGAGTAGGACTGGAATTCCTACTTGGAATAGGATTCCTACAATCCTAACGAGATTAGGAATTTTGAATTAAAATTGGATTCCTACTTGAAGTAGGATTCCTAGAAATCCTAATTGGATTAGGACTTCGGATTCAAATAGAGTCCTAATTGGATTAGGACTAAAATTAAATACATCCTAATTAGATTAGGATTCCTTAAGTCTAAATTAATTATTAATCTAATGAATCAACATGACTCCTAATTGGATTAGGATTGAAGAGTTCAATTGAGTCATGGTTCATTCAAGTCCTAATTGGATTAGGACTAGCATAGATTGAACCCAATTTGGCTAAACCTAATTGGATTGGGATCAAACCATAAGAGAGGCACCCAATCCTCTTTGGAAGAGGATTAGGGCATCACAAGAAGGAGGGATCACGCCCCTCCTCCTCTCCTTGTGTGCGGCATGAAGAGAGGGGCCGGCGCCCCCCTTCCCTCTTTGGAAGATTGTCTTGGAGCTCCTAATTGTTAGGAGCTCCACTCCTTATAAAAGGAGGACTAGGGCCGGCCCCAAGCAAGAAGTGCTCTCCCTCTCCAAGCCGTGGCCACCCTCTCCCTCTCCTCCCTTGGTTCAGCCGCCATCAGCAAGGGGAAAAGAAGAGGAGGCGTCTCCCTCCTCTTGGTCTTCTTCCTTGGCTTCAGCGCGTGTGAAGAGGAGAAAGCTGCGAAGGGATTTGATCTTCTTCCTCTTCTTCATCCTTCTTCTTCCTCCTCTCAAGTGCAATCAAGAGTTGATTGAAAGAGAGGACATCAGCCATCAAAGCCATCTCTGCAAGGGAGCTAGCACCCCGGTGAGATAGAAAGCTTGGATCGGATCCTGCTTCGTGTGGATACCCGTAGAGGCCGGACGTTTGAACGGCTTCAAGCGAACCCTCTTCCAAAACCACGAATTCAGATTTGCGGTGATCATCTACCCGCGCAAGGTGAAGATTTGATCTTCCTAATAGTTTTAAAAGTTTTAATTCTTACCTAATTACGAAAAGGTCTCGAAACAACATTCATGCGATGAACGTCGAACCCGTGCATGCCGATTCCGCTGCCATCTGAAAAATTTTTGAAATATCAGCGGCATGGGCGGGTTCCCAACAGTTGAGCTCACCCATCATGCTCATTTCGAATTCTCCCTGCATAAGCTTAGCAAACTCTTGACAAAGACTATCATTAGTAGCACCAAAAATTATATCATCCACATAAATTTGCACAAGCAATAAGTCATTCCCTTTTCTTTTAATGAAGAGTGTTTTATCTACATTTCCTCTTTTAAACTCATTTTCAATTAGGAAATTATTTAATCTTTCATACCAAGCCCTAGGGGCTTGCTTAAGTCCATACAATGCTTTATGCAATTTAAAAACATAATCTGGATGTAAGTGGTTTTCAAAACCTGGAGGTTGTTCTACATAAACTTCCTCCATTATATAACCATTTAAAAATGCACTTTTTACATCCATTTGATAGAGTTTGAAATCCATGAAGCATGCATATGCCAAAAGTAGTCTAATAGCCTCTAACCTAGCAACAGGAGCGAAGGTTTCATCAAAATCTATGCCTTCTTCCTGATTGTAGCCTTTGGCTACCAACCTAGCTTTGTTTCTTATTACTACTCCATCTTCATCTAGTTTATTTCTATATACCCACTTGGTGCCTATAATTGAAACATTAGGGGGTCTTTTCATTAGAGTCCAAACTTGATTTCTTTCAAATTGGTTTAATTCCTCTTGCATAGCATTTATCCAATTTTCATCTTTTTCGGCTTCTTCTAGTGATTTAGGCTCTATTTGTGAAACGAATGCAAGATAATTACTAGTATTTCTTAAAGAGGATCTTGTCCTTACCCCTTGTGAAGGGTCACCAAGGATTAGATCCCTTGGATGACCATGTGCATACCTCCATTCCCTCGGAAGATCTTGATTTCTTGCTTGGGGTTGATCTTCTTCATCTTGCTGAATTGTATCTTCCTTGATTTCATCCTCATGTTATTTGTCTTGTATGGAGAACTCCTTCATTCTGTCTTCAAGTATACCTGCATCACCATCTTCTTCTTTTCTAGAAGAATCTCCATTAGCTTCATCAAAAACAACATGAATGGATTCTTCAACAACGAGAGTTCTCTTGTTGAAGACCCTGTATGCTCTACTAGATGAGAAATAACCTAAAAAGATCCCCTCATCTGATTTAGCACTAAATTTACTTAGATTGTCCTTTCCATTGTTTAAAATAAAGCAGCGACAATCGAAAACATGAAAATAACTTATATTGGGCTTCTTATTTTTCAACAACTCATAAGGTGTTTTCTTTAAAATAGATCTAACTAAAGCACGGTTTAAAATATGGCAAGCAATATTGATTGCTTCAGCCCAAAAATACTTTGGTAGATCCGATTCGCACAACATGGTACGAGCCATATCTGCTAGTGTGCGTTTCTTCCTTTCTACCATCCTATTTTGTTGGGGTGTCCTAGGGGCCGAAAAATTGTGATTGATACCGTTTTCTTCACAAAATTTTTCAAAATGCTGATTTTCAAACTCGGTACCATGATCACTCCTAATTGCTTTTAGTTTAAGGTTAAGTTCATTTGAAATCCTATTATGAAACTTGATAAAAGCGGGAAAGGACTCATCTTTGTGGGCAAGGAATGAAACCCATGTAAAACGTGAAAAATCATCAACAATTACAAGACCAAACTTCTTACCCCCTAGACTAGCAGTTCTAGTGGGTCCAAATAAATCCATGTGAATTAGTTCTAAGGGTTTTGATGTTGAAACTATGTTCTTAGGTTTGAAAGAGCTTATTGTTTGTTTTCCTAGTTGACATGCAGCACAAATTTTGTTCTTTTCAAAATCTATTTTTGGTAGTCCTTTAACTAGATCTTTTCTAATCAATTTAGAAATTAAATCCATGCTAGCATGTCCTAACCTACGATGCCATAACCAGCTAGTCTCATTGACCTTGGCATCCATGGCTACAAGACATTGGCCATCTTTCATGGTGAGATCTCAAGATCTACCATGTAAACATTTCCAAGCCTATGTCCCATAAGTATGATCCCATTGTCAATTGGACTACTAATTATGCATAGGGAAGATTCAAATGACACTTTAAAGCCCTTGTCACAAAATTGACTTATACTTAGTAAATTATGTTTTAATCCATTAACTAACAATACATTGTCAATAAATGAGGAGGGTGATATAGAGATTTTACCAACGCCAATGATTTGGCCTTTAGCATTGTCTCCAAATGTGACTACTCCTCCTTCTTTTGATTCCAAGGTGACGAAGTGGCTCTTGTCACCGGTCATATGCCTTGAGCAACCGCTATCAAGATACCACATTCTCTTTTTGCTCCCGGCTGCAAGGCATACCAACAAAATAATCATGTGAAGCTCTTATGTACCCAAGTTTTCTTGGGTCCTTCTTGGTTAGTGTAGTTGGTTCCCTTAGGAACCCATATTTTGGTTGTGTTTTTACCCTTTACAAATGTGTTCTTATTAGTTTGAATCTTTCTTTGAATGCAAGAATAAGCTTTATGTCCATTTTTCTCACAACAAAAGCATGTAGGTTTTTCAGTTTTAACATCTTTTGCTTTTACAAAAAAGTTCTTTAGATATTTTTGTTGTTTGCTAGTTTTGTATCCTAATCCGGCTTTATTAAAAACAGCTCTTTGATAGGATAGAATAAGATTTAATTTTTCCGAGCTATGTGTAAATTTCTGCACAATTGGTTTATACTTGTGTAGCTCATCCTTAAGGTCCAAATTTTCTTTAGCTAATACTTCCTTATCATTTTTAAAGGATTTGACATTTTGTGCAAGTGAAGTATTACTATTGAGTAGGAATTTGACTCTTAGATTTAATTCCCTAATGAGTGTATTTGCAGTTTCATACTCAATGCTAAGTTCTGAAATTTTATCCTTTAGGTCAATAATGCTATCATTTTCATAATTTTCCTTTTCAATCAATAGGTTTTTAATGTCATCCTTCAGTTTTTGATTGGAGGCCTTTAGTTCTTTATTCTTTACTCCTAACATACTACAATCATTCATGAGTTCTTGGAAAGCTTCATATAATTCTTCTAAAGTAAAATCTGTAATTGAGCTTTGACATACCTCATCGTCGTCGAATGTCATGAAGCACAAGTTGGCGGTCTCTTCCTTCTCTTCCTCGGAGGAGGATGTGTCACTATCATCCCAAGTCGCTTTCAACGCCTTCTTCTTCTTCTTTCCATAGTGCTTCTTCTGTTGAGGGCATTCAGAGCGGATGTGTCCCGGTCTCTTGCAATCATAACATATGATTGGGTCTCTTTCTTTTTCTTTTTCCTTTTCCCAATCATTTCTCCCTCCAAACTTCTTTCTTGGGAAGGCCTTCTTTCTTCTTATGAATTTTTTGAACTTCCTTACTATTAAGGCCAAGTCTTCATCTTCACTTCCCTCTTCACTTCCACTGCTTTCTTCTTCACAATTACTTGAAATGGCCTTGAGGGTGATTGTCTTCTTCTTTGCAACATCTTCTTCATGTTGCTTCATTGTGAGCTCATGCGTCATCAATGAGCCCAATAGTTCTTCAAGTGCCAAGGTGTTGAGGTCTTTGGCTTCTACAATCGCCGTGACCTTCGCTTCCCAAGTCTTTGGCAAGGACCTGAGAATTTTTCTCACAAGTTCTGAATTAGTGTAAGATTTACCCAAATTCTTTAGACCATTAATTATATCAGTGAAGCGTGTGAACATGCATGAAATAGTTTCATTGGGTTCCATCTTAAATAATTCATATTTGTGAACTAGAATGTTCACTTTAGACTCCTTGACTTGATTAGTACCCTCGTGGGTAACTTCAAGCCTATCCCATATTTCCTTGGCGGAACTGCAGGTGGAGACTCTATTAAACTCATTTACATCTAGAGCACAATACAATGTATTCATGGCTCTAGCAATGAGCTGAACCATCTTGCTATCATTCTCATCCCAATCCTCCTCAGGTTTGGGAACCTGAACGCCATTAACTATGTGAGATGGTTCGTGTGGTCCTTTGATTATAGCCCTCCACAAGGCATAATCTTGTGCTTGAACAAAAATTCTCATTTTAGTTTTCCAATAGGAATAATTTGTCCCATTGAAAAGTGGAGGTCTATTGGTAGCCTGCCCCTCAGCAGGAACATTGTTGAAGGGTGTTGCCATCTTGATCTTTGGCAAAGACGGTTAGGTCTTCAAGAATACACAAAGCACCTGCTCTGATACCACTTGTTGCCCAGAGATGGTCACCCAAGAGGGGGGTGAATTGGGTGTTTTAAAATTTTTAGTCTAATTAAACAATACACACAAGTGTAGGTGCAAGAATGAAAATAAAGCGGTAAGCACAATCAATCGCAAACACAGAGGTTTATAGTGGTTCGGAGCTTCCACTGCTCCTACATCCACTCCCCAAACACCTTTGGGAATTTTTCACTATAATTGGCGATTACAGTCCGGTAGTTTTTCGAGTGAACTACCCAACTCATTGTTTTAACCCGGGCTAACAACGAACCCTACAATCCCCCAATTTAAACTAGGCTTGGGACGCCTAACCCTTGTTCCAAGTCCCTTGACTGGAACAAGCACAATGTTTAAGAGTTTTACAAGAATTTAAAAGCTTCTATGAAAGCAAATAAATCAATAAAGAACAACAAAACCGGAAGAACCCTCTTTGCCGTTGAAAGCTTGGATGATGGTGGTTCTTCCGATGTGGATCACGTCGGCTTGAATGCGAGCTTTGATTGCCGAGTGGGAGCGAGTAGATGAGCACGAAATCAGATGAAGAAGGCTTGAATGCACTTGATTTCTCCTCTTGAAAGCACCAACTCCCTTGAGACTCTCTCTCTTTCTTCTCTCTTGAATGCTTTAGTGTTAGGTGGGTGAGAAGAAGATCTTTTCATGCACTTAAAAACTCCTTTTTATACTTCTGCAAGCAATAGATCCGTTAGAAACAAAAATAGAGCCGTTAGGATTTAAAAAAAAAAACCTGCAAAAATGTGTCAGTCGCGTTCAGGCATTCCGGAGACGTCTCCGCTTGAACGAGAGACGTCTCGGCTGTATTAAAAATCCTTCGATAATGTCGGAGTCGACTCGGCGCTTTCTGGGGATGACTCCGAAGAAGAACAGTCCGATTTCTTGTTTTTCTGTTTTTCTGAGAGAGCCGGCTCGCATGTCTCGGGGGACGTCTCGGGATTTTTTGTGCTTTATGCGCGGGGACGACTCCGCGACGTCGGAGACGGCTCCGACGTTTTCTCAACGAAAACCGGGTCCTTTGGAATCCCTGAGAGAGTCGGCTCCGCGTCCTTTGGAGACGACTCGCGCGCATCCCTTGAAAACGGCCTTTCTGCCGTCTCTGAGAGAGTCGACTCTGAAAAGCCGGGAGTCGACTCCGACCCTGCGAGATGCCTCGGCAAGTGCTAGGGACGTCTCCAGACGTCCCAGCTTCTTCTCTGCGTACCGGAGACGTCTCTGGAACAAGCCGGAGACATCTCGGCTGCCCCTGATCCGTTTTCTTCATCTCAAAAATCTTCAATAAATCCACCGAAAAATACGGGAACATGCCTTGACAATACTTAACAATATTCTTAGTTAAACACCTAAAATGCTCAAGTAAATTATCAATATAAAGGAAATTATACTCTAGTATTTTGTATTCATCAAAATTCATTAGGGGGTCAACACGAGTCGACTCCAAGACGATCCAAGTCGACTCCGAGGCAGTTCAACTCCAAAGATAGAGGATCAGTTTTCGGGCTCTGAGAGCCGAGTCGACTCCAAAACGATCCGAGTCGACTCTGAGGCAGTTCAACTCCAAAGATAGAAGATCAGTTTTTGGGCTCTAAGAGCCGAGTCGACTCCAAGATGATCCGAGTCGACTCGAGAAAGAAATGCAGAAAAATAGATCTCTGGAACCCTGAGAACGAGTCGTCTCTAGAGGGCCGAGTCATCTCCGGATATTGGCGAGTCGACTCCAGATTTGGCCGAGTCGACTCCAGAACGGGACAGCACTTTAATTCAAATCCTGACCAGTGGATGAGTCGTCTCCAGTAAAGCATGAGTCGACTCCAGCAACAGCTGAGTCGACTCCAGATCGAGCGAGTCGACTCCGACCCCAACAGATATATTGTCAGGAGTTGCAGATTGTGCAGAACGGCCACAAATTGGTGTCTAACGGCTAGTTTTCAATGGGGACTGCTTAAATAGTCAGAGTGAACAGTAGTAGACACCAAGAGAGCTATTCCATTCAAACAAAAAGGGATTTCCACCTACCAAAGGCTCTCAAGAGTAAATATAAGTGAAAGAAGGAAGAAGCGCATTGAACTCCATCCAACAAACTCTTTCCTTCGCATTCAAGGCTCTCCTTCTGACATCAAATCTTTAGCGCATTCAAAGAGGAGACTCAGAGTTCGAGAAGTCCCTTTCTTCCTCTTCCAAAATCTGTTTGAGGGCTTCTAACTCTTCTCTTTTCATATTGTTTAATATTTGCTTATTAAGAAGCTTTCCTTGTAATTTTTTCCAAACTATTTTCTTACTTGATTCAATCAGGGGATTGAATCAAGGGTTGTAAGGTTTGTTGGTGAGCCGAAGTTAAAAACCAACGGTGTAAGGGTTCGATTGTGATCCCGGGAAAACAATCAGGTGGTTCTAGTCGGTGAGCCTGTGAAAACCGACCGAGTTCGTTGTGATCTCGTGAAAACAACAAGTTGGGTTGTGAACTTGTAAAACAATCGGCTATAATCCTAGGGATTATAGTGAACTCCCAAGTGAAACTTGGGGAGTGGACGTAGGAGCAAGGGTTGGCTCCGAACCACTATAAAACCTCTTGTGTTTATAATTGGTTCATTATCTCTTCCATCCTCTCCACTCACTACTACTAGTAATCTAATTAATCTGCCTGCAATAATCTTAATTAGTTACTCATTAAGTTTTAATTTGCAATTATTACTTAAAACCCAATTCACCCCCCCCCCCTCCTCTTGGGTTGTCTTCTTGGGCAACAGAATGTCTTCATCCCATTCTTCAAACCAATGGCCATGTTCTAGAGGAGGAAGGGTAGCCTGGAGATTTTATCAAGCAAGTGGCGGGCTTGGTGGATGAGGCTGAGGTCGACATTAGAGAGGAAGCCCTAGTTACTATCAGGTTGGGAGGGAGGGAGGACTTTAGGGCAATGATAAATATTAATTAAAATTATCCTAGATTAAAAGTCATTTACTCTTTAATTTGCCATGTCAACTTATGTATATGTCACGTGTAGTCATGTGATGCTCAAGACCAAACAGTGTTGAGCTTTATTTATCTGATTTCCAATTTCGTATGATTTTTCCATATTATTGACCAAATCGCCACTGCTTGAACTTCGTTGACTCAATTGCTAGTGCCCCAAAAGCTTATGGTACAAAAATGCATTTTTTTCCCCTTTTCTATATGCATCAAAACATGCAACAAAACACATAGATCATTGAAATCAACATTATGTAAAAGTTCGTCAATGATTATCAAACTCGTTCATTCCCCATGCATTGATGTTTGAAATTCTTATAGGTGTCTTTCCAACTAATATATCTAGTTATTGTCACCTAACTTCTAGCATTGGATTTTCTAAAGGTTCTTCATCATTTCTATAACAGCTAGGGGTGGCAATTTATATCCAACTTATAAACCCAACCCAAAACTACGAAGACAAGCTTGTTGGTTTCATGGGTCATATATGAGTTAGTTACCTCTAAAGCACTACTAGGTTGAGTCAAGTATAAGTTAATAGCTTATCCTATCAAGTCATTAATACTCTCTTAGACAAGCCAATATTCATTAAGCCCAAGTTTGTTTAATTTTGGCTAAAATATTTTTGTGTTCGAATGTTAGATCAAGCTTGGCTTATTGGTTATTTTGTTGACAGAATTCGAGCTTATTCTTAAATCAAGATGAACTTGAGATATTTGATCTACCTGATAACCTCAAATTGAGTAAATCAATTTGAATTTAGTTCAAACTTTATACAATTAATTCAAACAATTTAAATAACTCGCTGACGAAAATCTAAATCACAATAGGTAAATTTAATAAAAGTATTAAAAATAGATAACTAATGAAGCATAATATATTAACTAAGTCATCTAAAAGATAACATATTAATTGACCATCTTATCTAAAAAAAATAAGAAGAAAAGAAAAATCAGTTTGAATCTCAACCTCTCCCAAGTAGAAAGGAATGCGAACTAACTCATCTAAGACTACTTGGCCATAAACTATCAAAGAAAAATTTTATATACTAACATGCGGACAAGGCATTCCTTATCTCATTTTTAAAGGCTTAACGAACTAAAGATAATATATTAGCTTTGAATTGAATGCAAAATTGATGATATACTACTTATACAAAATATAATTATTATAATGTATCTTATTTCGAGCCTTATCTAACTAAACTTGATAATGTCAGGTCTATTTGTACTTTTGTAACTTGGTTTGACACTAGTTAAGAGTCTAATTGGGTTGTACATTGGTTCAGTTACATTCAAATGGCTCATGTTTATTATGGGTGAAGCTTCTCGGGCTAGTTGACAACCTTATCTCTCCCATCTACATCTTGTACCACCTATGCTCATCTGTCCTCTTTCACGTCCCACTTTGCCTCTTATTCCCCTCAAGTTCTATCCTATCATTCCTATCTCATCTCAAGCCACCAACAATCAGTAAAGATGTTGTGGAGTGATTGATTAAGCCCCTATTTGATTTTGATGAGATCAAAGCATTTGAGTATATTTTATGTTATACTAATGAATTCAATCTAGTGTTTCAGGCAAATATTTGTGTATTGTGGAGTGATTGATTATACCCCTATTTGATTTTGATGAGCTCAAAGCATTTGAGTATATTTCATGTTGTACTAATGAATTCAATCTAGTGTTTCAGGCGAATATATGTAAATTTATCTTTAAGAGCATCGAGCCTTGGTTCAAAGTCATTTGGCTAAGTGTTGAGCTCAATTAAGCCAAAGTCTGAAGTTCGAGTCGACTCCAGAAGATTGCGAGTCGACTCTAAGTGTTTCAGAGGTTCTGGCACAAGCTCGAGTCGACTCCGGTACACTACGAGTCGACTCCGACTGAGAATAGACAGAAGGACAGAAAGATGAATTTCAGACCCTGTCACTGACTCGACTCCGAAGATTTCGAGTTGACTTCGATGCTTGCCGAGTCGACTCCCGACGGTTCCGAGTCGACTCCAAGGAGTAACAGACAGAAAGACAGAGAAGTATTTTCTAGACCCTGTTACCGAATCGACTCCAGAAGGATGCGAGTCGACTCCAACGTTTGGCGAGTCGACTCCTAAACATGCCAGAGTCGACTCTCAGACGAAAGCGGACTGAAAGGCAGAATACCAAAATCAGTGACCCTGTGAACGAGTCGACTCCGAGAATTCGAGAGTCGACCCCAAGTCAGCCGAGTCGACCCCAACAAAGTACGAGTCGACTCCGAGGCAGCTCAGATCAACAGACAGAGGATCGTTTTTCGGGCTCTGAGAGCCGAGTCGACTCCAAGAGGATCCGAGTCGACTCGAGAGAGAAATGCAGAAAAATAGATCTCTGAAATTCTGAGAACGAGCCGTCTCCAAAATGCCGAGTCATCTCCAGATCTTGGCGAGTCAACTCCAGGGTTGGCCTGAGTCGACTCCAGGTTGGAACGTCACTTTAATTCAAATCCTGAACAGTGGGCGAGTCGTCTCCAGTAAAGCATGAGTCGACTCCAGCAACAGCTGAGTCGACTCCAGATCGAGCGAGTCGACTCCAACCCCAACGGATACATTGTCAGGAGGTGCAGACTATGCAGAACGGCCACAAATCAGTGTCTAACGGCTATTTTTCAAAAGGGACTATTTAAATAGCCAGAGAAAACAGTAGTAGACAACAAGAGAGCTATTCTATTCGAGTAAAAAGGCATTTCCACCTACCAAGAGTAAATACAAGCAAAAGAAGGAAGAGGTGCATTCAACTCCATCCGACAAGCACTTCCTTCGCTTTCAAGGCTCTCCTACTGTCCTCAAATCTTCAGTACTTTCCAGAGGAGATCCAAAAATCGAGAAGTCCCTACTTTCCATTCCAAAATCTGTTTGAGGGCTTTTAACCTTTACTTTGCATTTATTATTTTCACATCTGCTTGTTTAGAAGCTTTCTCTGTGAAATCCTAAACACTACTTTCTTACTTGATTTAATTAGGGGATTGAATCAAGGGTTGTAAGGCTAGTTGGTGAGCCGAAGTTAAAACCAACGGTGTAAGGGTTTGATTGTGATCCCGAAAAAACAATCGGGTGGTTCTAGTCGGTAAGCCTGTGAAAACCGACCGAGTTCGTTGTGATCTCGCGAAAACAACAAGTTGGGTTGTGAACTTATAAAACAACCGGTTGTAATCCAAGAAATTATAGTGAACTCCCAAGTGAAGCTTGGGGAGTGGACGTAGGAGCAAGGATTGGCTCCGAACCACTATAAAATCTCCTTGCATTTGCATTGGCTATTTGTCTCTTCCAATCTCCTCATCAAGAAGCTTAATTAACTTGCTTGCATTAGATTTAATTATTTACTAATCAAGTTTTTAATTGGTCGAGAATTAATCCAAACCCAATTCATCCCCCCTCTTGGGTTGTCTCTTTGGGCAACAAGTGGTATCAGAGCCGGAGCTCTTATATTAAAAGAGTAAAAGATCAAAATGACAACCCCTTTTGGATCTACTCTTAGTGAGGGGCAATCCACCAATAGGCCTCCATTCTTTAATGGAACTAACTACACCTATTGGAAGGCTAGAATGAGGATATTTATCCAAGCCCAAGACTATGATGTTTGGAGCATCATAGTTAATGGACCATATATTCCTTCTATCTATTTAGATAACATTACTATACCCAAGCTTGAAAAAGATTGGGATGATAGTGATAGAAGGAAGGCACAACTAAATGCCAAAGCAATGAATGTACTTTTTTATGCCTTAGACCATAATGAATTCAATAGAATCTCTACTTGCAATTCTGCAAAAGAGATATGGGATAGACTTGAAGTAACCTACGAGGGCACGAATCAAGTCAAGGAATCTAAAATAAACATGCTAGTTCATAAGTATGAACTGTTTAAAATGGAATCTAATGAAACCATCACTTGCATGTTTACTAGATTTACTGATATTGTCAACGGCTTAAAAAGCCTTGACAAAAGTTATACTAACAGTGACCTTGTCAGGAAAATTCTTCGATCTTTACCAAGATCATGGGAAGCCAAGGTAACGGCGATCCAAGAAGCTAAAGACTTGAACAAGCTGCCACTCGAGGAGCTCCTTGGATCTTTGATGACACATGAGCTCACAATGAAGCAACACAGTGAAGAAGAGTCCTCCCACAAGAAAAAGGTAATTGCCCTTAAGTCTACTTCTTCTAACAAGGATCCCTCTTACAGTAGCAGCAGTGAAGAAGAGGACAATGAGGAAGATGAAGATGAGGCTCTTCTCGTGCGAAAGTTCAGAAGATTCATCAACCGGAAGAAGTCCTTTCATTAGAAGAGAGGTTCCTCAAGTTCCTACAACAAGGATAAAGGTAAGAAAAGGAAAAGTGAGGGAATCGGATGCTATGAATGCAAGAAGCCGGGACATTTTAGAATCGACTATCCCTTGCTGAAGAAGGACAGCAAATACAAAAAGAAGAAGGCTCTTGTCTCCACTTTGACAGACTCCGATCAATCATCATCATCATCGGATGAGGAACAAGAGGAAAAAGCAAATTTTTGTTTTATGGCGAATGAAAATGAGGTAATATCTGAAACACATTTAGATTTTACCTTTGATGAATTGTATGATGCTTTTAATGAACTAATGGATGAATATAAGACAATAAACCTTAAAAATAAAGAATTGAAACTAACTAATCAATCTCACACTCATAAGTATGATAAATTAATTAAGGATAAGGACTCTATCATCAAAGAAAACTTAGAACTTAAAACAAGCAACCAATTGCTAACTCAAAAAACTAATACTTTAATTAAAGATAACGAAAGACTAACTAAGGAAGTTTCAGAACTTAAAAACAGTTACCGAGCTCTAAAAGATAACTTTACAAAAGATTTAAATTTACTAAAAATAGAAAAACTGAACTTAACAAAAGAACTTGAAAAATATAAATCTATAGTTGAGAAGTTTACCTTTAGTTCTGAAAAACTAGAAATGATTCTTAATAGTCAAAGAGCTGTATTTAATAAAGCCGGTTTAGGGTATAAGCATAACAACAAGCAAAAATTTTTTAAAATTTTTTTTGTAAAAGCCGGGGAAAGTAAAACCAAAAATGTAACTTATTTTTATTGTGGTAAAGTAGGACATATAGCAAATGTATGTAACCACAAAAAAACTAAAGTTAAAAGAATGATTAAAAAGATTTGGGTTCCAAAAGGAACCAACATTACTAACTTTGAAGGATCCAAGAAAACTTGGGTACCTAAAACTGTATGATTTCCTTGTGTAGGAGTGTCTTGCAGCCAAGGTCAACAAACACTGTTGGTACTTGGATAGTGGCTGTTCAAGACACATGACGGGTGACAAGGAGCAATTCTTCACTCTAGAGCCTAAAAAGGAAGGTGCGGTGACTTTTGGAGACGACAACCAAGGTCACATCATTGGTATAGGTAAAATACAAATCACCCCTTCAACCTTCATTGATAATGTACGGTTTGTAGATGGTCTTAAGCATAACTTACTTAGCGTTAGTCAATTATGTGATAGAGATTTTGATGTTCTGTTTAAGCCATCTTTATGCATCATAACCAACTCAATTGACAATAGCTTAGTATTCAAAGAAATAAGATGTGGCAATGTTTATGTAGTAGATCTTGAAGATCTCGCCAATAATAGTCGTTGCTTAGTAGCTAGTGATTCTAAAGTCAATGATGCAAGTTGGTTATGGCACCGTAAATTAGGTCATGCAAGTATGTGAAAGAGTAGATGCCCTACAAGCCAATCGCAATATGTATTGTGAAAGATTTTCTTTTGATTTTCCAAATCATGTACATGACATTCAATATAAATAAAGGCATTGTGTTTCATCATATGCTGTTGATTATATTTGTGATGAACCCCTTAGATTAAGGCAATGATTTTGAGGCTATGATGAGATCATACTAGTGAGACCTAAAATCCTAAAATCCTAATCTTAAATATTCCCAGTCATTGGTACATTGAGTCGGGGATCAATGTTTACCGGAAAGACTGGCACATCTTATGTATGCTCGATGCAGAGGGTGATTGATCTCACAATCACTTGTGTGGAGACACTAATACAAAGATGTGGGTGCTCATTAGAGAAATGAGTTCACTGAATTGACCTACAAAGAGAAATCTTATGAAGTCTTACTTACATGTCAAAAGATGATTCTCTTAGTGGGAGTTGTGCAACTGATCCTTTGACCTGAGATCACCATAGTATCTTGTGCACATAAATCCATATTTTGGTTTCCACTCATTCATGACAATAAGTTATGTACGAGGTCTTCTGGATATGGTAGAATGTGTACGAAGGTTATGAGTAGGTCAACAAGGAATTAATCACTTCTAGTAAGAGAAGATCGCATCCTATTTATTCTAATCATATGATAATTCAGGAAGCCTTTGATCAAAGCACAATGAAAATTAGAAAGAGTTTCTAATGTTTCATTATTCGAATTATCATTAGAAGATTGAGAAATATATGAATATGAAATTGAGTTTGACATATATTCATACTCATATACATATTCGGGATGCAGTTTGTTTAAAGGATTGAATTGCACGGTAACTTGCCACTGAAGGGTATTTTTGGTATTTCCACCAAATTCCATATTTTTCGGGTAGACATGACACGTTGCTAGACGTCAATCTTGTCTTATAGGTTTGATCGAATTAAAGAGTTTAATTCGATCACCAATTAGAAAGGATTCTAATGGTTAAGTTCGGGTTCGCGCAGTTTGGACTTAAATCGATTAGAAAAGTTCTAATCAAGTTGGGTCAACTCGCACTCACACCTATCGCTGGCTAAGTATGGAACCCAATGGGTCACACACAAGAAAACTTATTAAGGGTCTAATTGGATTAGATCATGTTTGCAAGATAGACATTCTAGCAGGTGTTGCAAACCCTTAGCTCTTGATTCGAATTGGATTCGAATCCGATTCTTAATTGATCTAATTTGATTAGATCATGTTCTAATATGGGTTAGCCAAGAGTTGGCACCTAATTGGCTTGGTTTGAGTCTAATTGGATTAGATTTAATAAATCATTCAATCTAGACCGTTAGATCTTGATCTACCGTTGGATGAAGACATAATGGAGAGTTGGTTTAACCTAATTGGATTGGGTTAGAGGATGGCTATCATAATTGACCATTGGATCTTAATCCCACCATTGGATGAAGACATAATGGGTCAAGTGAATGGCGCCTTGCATTGGAGCCCTTGGATCATCATCATGAAAGATCAAGAGGTGAGGTGTGATGGACATGTGATTAGCATGTGATGTTGACTTGGTCAAAATATGGCACCACATGAAAGGACATATCATTTGATACACCTCCTCACTTGATCTGCACCTTCTCTTATTGATATGGCCCTTTAGATGATGCCCTTTCATGAGAGGATGTGTGGATGGGATGCATCCCTTGGAGATGCATCCCTACACCTATTATAAATAGGCTAGCACTCCATGGGCTTCATCATTCCAACTCCACCCCACTCCTCTCTTCTTTCTTTCTAGCATTGCTTCTAGTGTGTCCTAAGCCAAGACAAGGTGGTCTTCTTTGGGACAAAAGGATTAGAAGTGATTTTAGAAGGTTAAAGAAAAATAGAAAGAAAGAAAAGCAAGCCATTAGAGTTCTTTAGAAGAATTCTGCATTAAGAATCAAAGTCTTTGGAGCTTAAGACTTAAATCAAGTTTTCGTGTGGATCAACGTTGGAAGGTGAACACTTGGGCACCTAGTGAAAATTCTGCACATTGGATTAGCGTTAGAGGTATTCTTTTATTTCTGCATTTATATTATATTATTTGATTGCTTCCATTAAGGTGATCTTGGCTTATAAGGGTTTTATGTTAAGGAACTTTATCAAGAAATTTTTAAAATTTCTAGCTTCCGCTGCCCATTATAGCATGCTAGAACCCTTCAGTGGTATCAGAGCCACCCTTAATTGGTTCAATCAGGTGATTATGCATGATGTATAATTGTTAAATTACTATGAGATAATAATGTCATATGTTTAGAGGAATGCTGAATTATATGATTCATATATGATATAATATATAATAAAATGCCATGATATGAATTTTTTATAAGAAGATATGTTGAAGCATATTAATTGATCCAATCAATTGGTAATAATTTGTACATACTATGAGATAGCCATGCTGTATATATGCTATGAGATAGTATTATGTTATAAATTTCATGATATGAATTTTCATATGAAGATATGTTAATTGATTTAGTTAATTGGTAATAATTTATACATGCTATGAGATAGCTATGATGCATGATAGTTGGTTATGATTTATATATGCTATGAGATAGATATATAATTTGTTATAGCATATACAAAGACATATGTTCAATATGTTATAATTATAGAATGTGCATGAGACCAGTAAGCCCTCAATAACATTATATTAAGTCATAGTGTTGAAAAACTTTGAGCTAACCCATTCTAGAACAATTAATCTAATTGGTGTCTAAGGAAAGCACTAAAGGTGGTTACTTAATTAGGACCTTACTCTCTGAGTAAGGGGAGCCTCCCACCTGCTTACCTGGCCAATTGTTTGATTGCCTATTATGGATAAGCTTAATGTTGATAAAACACTACTGATATCCTTCCTTCATGCCTCGACATTATTATGTCAAAATTCATGCTAGTTTGTTGTGCAACCACAAGACTTGCAATGAGGACTGATGTTATACTGTCTTGGTGCATAGAGATGCTTATAGCATATTTTAATATGTTGCTTTGTTATGCAACCACAAGGGCAATATTATTTGAATATGACTATATGGAAATGAAGGGTTTGACTTAACTAAAACATTATAGTTTGTTGTGCAACCACAAGGCTATAAGTGTTTTAAGAGGATAGGATAAAGTTGAGAATTGCATGAGATGCAATTGGAAAGAGTTTCCTACCTTTGAACTCATAAAGGTTTGTTGTGCAACCACAAGGCTTTTATAATAAATTAGGATCTCAACCCTACTAAGAAAAATTAGATTTTCTCGTTTATCATAGGAGAGGGCTATGATATTCGATAAAATAATGGGAGTAATAATTAGATAAAGTCCTTGTCTAATTGTATATATGTCATCATGATTGGTTTGTTTATGATAGTTTTGTTCTTTGCTTATGTAGAATTAATTCTGAATTAAATGGCATCTTCACTATCACTAAGAGGCATTTGGATGCCAACAAGTTGACCGGTCCAAACTATGTAGACTGGTTGAGGAATCTTAAGATGGTACTCACTCAGGAGAAAATTTCCTATATTATTGAAATCCCTGATCTTGAAGATCTAGGGGATGATGCTACAGAAGAGGAGGTAGCCACACATAAGATGTGGAAGAATGACAGTTTAACTGTCAAATGTATCATTCTTGCCTCCATGAGCAATGAGCTACAGAGACAACATGAGAACATGGACACTCAATCCATACTTCTTAATTTAAAGGAGTTGTATGGAGAGCAGAGTAGAACTGCTAGATATGAGATATCTAAGCAATTGTTCCGTGCTAGAATGAATGAAGGAACGTCCGTGCAAAACCATTGTCTTATGGTTATAGACTTGATCACCAGATTAAGTCAATTAGGTTTTGCTATAGATAGTGAGCTCAGTCAGGATTTGATCCTGCAATCACTACCTGAATCATTCTCTCAGTTTGTTGTGAATTTTCACATGAACAAGCTGAATGTCTCACTGCCTGAGCTGTTAAATATGTTAAAGACAGCTGAAACCCATATCAAAAAGGAAAAGGATCCGATCCTTCTTGTTGATAGGGGCTCAAGGAAGAAATCAGGCAATAAAGGTTTTAAGAAAAGGTTGAACCCTAATAGTAGCAAGATCAAGAAGAAGAAAGGAAAAAAAAACTCCAAACCCAGTACCTGTTTCCACTGCGGCAAGGAAGGCCACTAGAAGAGAAATTGCAAGAGTTTTCTTGCAAGTATGAAGACCGATGCAAGAGTTGCATCGAAAGGTATGTTTATGTTACATGCCAACTTATTATTAAGTTCTTCAAATTCAAATTCATGGGTATTGGATACCGGCTGTGGTTCTCATATTTGCAAATCTTTGAATGGACTACAGAAAATTAGAATTTTGAAGAAAGGTGACTTCGAGCTGTATGGTGCTGGAGGAGAGTCCATCCAGGCTGAAGCTGTTGGAACCTACCATTTGGAGTTGCCTTCGGGAGAGCTCTTGGAATTAGAAGATTGTTATTATATGCCCAAAATTATTAGAAATGTAATTTCCGTTCCTTTGTTGTTAAAGAAAGGATATGAAATTAATATAAAGAGCAATGGTTGCTCAATTTCTTTTTCTAATAAAGTCTATTGCAATGGCATTATGGAAAATGGTCTTCTTGTTCTATTACTTAATGACAATGTCTTTCATATTGATAAAAGCAATAAAAGAAAGAGAGAATAAGTAAATAACACCCTTCTTTGGCATTGCCGACTTGGTCACATAAGCGAATCAAGAATCAACAAGTTGTACAAAGAAGAGTTCTTTGATCCTTATGATTATGAATCATTAGGAACTTGTGAATCTTGTCTTATGGGTAAAATGACTAAGTCTCCATTCATTGGACATGGAGAAAGGGCAAGAGAGTTATTAGGACTTGTGCATACAGATGTATGTGGTCCTATGACAACTCCTGCTAGAAGTGGATACTTTTATTTCATCACATTTACTGATGATTTATCAAGGTTCGGATATGTGTATCTTATGAAACATAAATCCGAAGCCTTTGATAAATTTAAAGAGTATCAAAGTATGGTTGAAAAACAAACTGGAAAATGTATTAAAATCCTTCGATCTGATCGAGGAGGTGAATACCTTTCTAGTGAGTTTTTAAATCATCTTAAAGAAAAGGGCATTCTCTCTGAATGGACACCTCCGTATACGCCACAATTAAATGGTGTAGCTGAACGGAGGAATCGTACTCTATTAGATATGGTACGGTCCATGATGTGCTTTACAGATCTTCCTATTTCCTTCTTGGGTTTTGCCCTAGAAACTGCTGCACTTATATTAAATAGGGTACCATCAAAATCTGTATCTAGTACTCCATATGAGATATGGAGAGGAAAGAAGGCTAATCTTAAGTATCTTAAGATATGGGGCTGTAAAGCTTATGTCAAAAGAAATTTTGGACATAAGCTAAGTGCTAGATCAGATAAATGTATTTTTGTAGGTTATCCTAAAGATAGTATAGGATACATCTTCTATCATCCTACCGAACAAAAGGTCTTTGTAGGTAGACATGCCACTTTCTTAGAGCAAGAGTTTATCTTAGAAAAAGGCAAGGATAGGAGAATTGAACTTAAAGAAGTTCAAGACCTACAAATGGAAACACAAGATATTCCTCAACCAGATGTACCCATTGATGAAGTACAACCACAACACACATCTCCTCTCCAAAGGTCAGATAGAGTGCGAAATGCACCTAAGAGGTATGGATTTATCATTGAGAATGATGAAGCCCACATCGTTGAAAATGATGATCCTCTGACCTATTCGGAAGCTATCATGAGTAATGACTCTAACAAATGGTTAGAAGCTATGAAATCCGAAATAGACTCTATGTATACCAACCAAGTATGGACTTTGGTTGATGCACCAGAAGGTGTAAACCCTATAGGTTGCAAATGGGTCTATAAGAAGAAGATTGGAGCAGATGGCCAAGTAGAAACCTACAAGGCTAGATTGGTGGCAAAAGGTTTCAGGCAAAAGCAAGGAATTGACTATGATGAAACTTTTTCACTAGTTGCCATGCTTAAATCTATTCGAATTTTGCTTGCAATAGCTGCATACTATGATTATGAAATTTGGCAGATGGATGTCAAAACCGCCTTCCTTAATGGTTATCTTGAGGAAGAGGTTTACATGACACAGTCAGAAGGATTTGTCTCAAGTGGGAGAGCAAATCAAGTATGCAAGCTTAAGAGATCCATTTATGGATTAAAGCAAGCATCGAGGAGTTGGAACATCCGTTTTGATACAACAATCAAAGAGTTTGGTTTTATCAAAAATGTGGATGAACCATGTGTGTACAAGAAGACTAGTGGGAGTGCCGTTGTCTTCTTAATATTGTATGTAGATGACATACTAATCATTGGAAATGATATTCCAATGTTACAATCGGTCAAGACTTGGCTATCAAAAAGCTTTTACATGAAAGACTTGGGAGAAGCATCCTATATACTTGGTATAAAGATCTATAGGGATAGATCTAAAAGGATGCTAGGCTTGTCCCAGTCTAAGTACATAGATCGTGTGCTGAAAAGATTCAGCATGGAAGGAAGTAAAAGAGGTTACTTACCTATGAGTCATGGCATACGTCTCTCTAAGAAGATGTCTCCTAAGACATCTGAAGAGAGGAATAGAATGAATTCTATTCCCTATGCTTCGGCAGTAGGATCAATTATGTATGCTATGCTATGTACTAGGCCAGATGTTGCTTATGCCTTAGGCATAACAAGCAGATTCCAGGCTGATCCAGGAGAGAATCATTGGATAGCTGTGAAAAATATTCTTAAGTACTTAAGAAGGACTAAAGATATTTTTCTAGTTTATGGAGGATCTGAGTTGAAACTAGAAGGATTTTCTAATTCTAGTTTTCAATTAGACCCAGATGATAGCAAGTCCACTTCAGGGTATGTCTTTACCCTAAATGGTGGTGCAGTGAGCTGGAAGAGTTCCAAGCAGCAAACTGTAGCTGACTCAACTACTGAGGCAGAATACATCGCTGTAAGTGAAGCCGCTAAGGAAGCTGTGTGGATGAAGAAGTTCATCTCTGAGTTGGGAGTAGTTTCTGAGATTGCTGGACCAGTTCCAGTTTATTGTGACAACACTGGAGCTATTGCTCAAGCAAAGGAACCAAGGTCTCATCACAAATTCAAGCATATTCTAAGACGCTTCCACCTCGTTCGAGAGATCGTCGAGAGACAAGACATAGTCATTGAACGAGTAGACACAAAGAACAACTTAGCAGACCCGTTCACTAAAGCTCTACCACAACAGCAGTTCGATCGCCACCTCGATTGTATGGGGATGAAATATAAGGGCGATTGGCTTTAGTGCAAGTGGGAGATTGAAAGAGTAGATGCCCTACAAGCCAATCGCAATATGTATTGTGAAAGATTTTCTTTTGATTTTCCAAATCATGTACATGACATTCAATATAAATAAAGGCATTGTGTTTCATCATATGCTGTTGATTATATTTGTGATGAACCCCTTAGATTAAGGCAATGATTTTGAGGCTATGATGAGATCATACTAGTGAGACCTAAAATCCTAAAATCCTAATCTTAAATATTTCCAGTCATTGGTACATTGAGTCGGGGATCAATGTTTACCGGAAAGACTGGCACATCTTATGTATGCTCGATGCAGAGGGTGATTGATCTCACAATCACTTGTGTGGAGACACTAATACAAAGATGTGGGTGCTCATTAGAGAAATGAATTCATTGAATTGACCTACAAAGAGAAATCTTATGAAGTCTTACTTACATGTCAAAAGATGATTCTCTTAGTGGAAGTTGTGCAAGTGATCCTTTGACCCGAGATCACCATAGTATCTTGTGCACATAAATCCATATTTTGGTTTCCACTCATTCATGACAATAAGTTATGTACGAGGTCTTCTGGATATGGTGGAATGTGTACGAAGGTTATGAGTAGGTCAACAAGGAATTAATCACTTCTAGTAAGAGAAGATCGCATCCTATTTATTCTAATCATATGATAATTCAGGAAGCCTTTGATCAAAGCACAATAAAAATTAGAAAGAGTTTCTAATGTTTCATTATTCGAATTATCATTAGAAGATTGAGAAATATATGAATATGAAATTGAGTTTGACATATATTCATACTCATATACATATTCGGGATGCAGTTTGTTTAAAGGATTGAATTGCACGGTAACTTGCCACTGAAGGGTATTTTTGGTATTTCCACCAAATTTTATATTTTTCGGGTAGACATGACACGTTGCTAGACGTCAATCTTGTCTTATAGGTTTGATCGAATTAAAGAGTTTAATTCGATCACCAATTAGAAAGGATTCTAATGGTTAAGTTCGGGTTCGCGCAGTTTGGACTTAAATCGATTAGAAGAGTTCTAATCAAGTTGGGTCAACTCGCACTCACACCTATTGCTGGCTAAGTATGGAACCCAATGGGTCACACACAAGAAAACTTATTAAGGGTCTAATTGGATTAGATCATGTTTGCAAGATAGACATCCTAGCAGGTGTTGCAAACCCTTAGCTCTTGATTCGAATTGGATTCGAATCCGATTCTTAATTGATCTAATTTGATTAGATCATGTTCTAATATGGGTTAGCCAAGAGTTGGCACCTAATTGGCTTGGTTTGAGTCTAATTGGATTAGATTTAATAAATCATTCAATCTAGACCGTTAGATCTTGATCTACCGTTGGATGAAGACATAATGGAGAGTTGGTTTAACCCAATTGGATTGGGTTAGAGGATGGCTATCATAATTGACCATTGGATCTTAATCCCACCATTGGATGAAGACATAATGGGTCAAGTGAATGGCGCCTTGCATTGGAGCCCTTGGATCATCATCATGAAAGATCAAGAGGTGAGGTGTGATGGACATGTGATTAGCATGTGATGTTGACTTGGTCAAAATATGGCACCACATGAAAGGACATATCATTTGATACACCTTCTCACTTGATCTGCACCTTCTCTTATTGATATGGCCCTTTAGATGATGCCCTTTCATGAGAGGATGTGTGGATGGGATGCATCCCTTGGAGATGCATCCCTACACCTATTATAAATAGGCTAGCACTCCATGGGTTTCATCATTCCAACTCCACCCCACTCCTCTCTTCTTTCTTTCTAGCATTGCTTCTAGTGTGTCCTAAGTCAAGACAAGGTGGTCTTCTTTAGGACAAAAGGATTAGAAGTGATTTTAGAAGGTTAAAGAAAAATAGAAAGAAAGAAAAGCAAGCCATTAGAGTTCTTTAGAAGAATTCTGCATTAAGGATCAAAGTCTTTGGAGCTTAAGACTTAAATCAAGTTTTCGTGTGGATCAACGTTGGAGGGTGAACACTTGGGCACCTAGTGAAAATTCTGCACATTGGATTAGCGTTAGAGGTATTCTTTTATTTCTGCATTTATATTATATTATTTGATTGCTTCCTGTTGCCCAAGGTGACAAGCCAAGAGGGGGGGTGAATTGGTTTCTCTTACTTTTAACTATCTTACTTATGTTAATTGATGAGTTAGTGGAATTAAAACAAATCACAATACAAACAACAAGAAGTATAGTGGTTCGGTGCTCTCCTAAGCACCTACGTCCACTCTCCAAGCGACCCCTTGGGAATTCACTATAATCCCGCGGATTACAGTTGGATTGTTTTCCGGGCTCACAATCCAAAAACCTTTACACTTTGGTTTTCCGGGTTCACCAAAAACCTATGTTGGTTTTACGGGCTCACCAACGAACCTATGTTGGTTTTCCGGGCTCACCAACGAACCTTTACAATTGGTTTTACGGGTTCACCAATCAACCTATACCGTTGGTTTTGCGGGCTAACCAACTAACCTTTACAAGGAGTTTAATAACCAAAGTAAGAAGATTTATGCTCCTAGATGAGCAAATATAACAATATAATCTACAAAGAAGAGTTTAGAGAATAGTTATCGCTTGATGTGACTTCTCTCTTCTTTGTCAAGGATGCTTCACTCTTCAAGGGTGGATGGAGCTCTTAATGACTCTTTGAATCTGCTCAACCACTTTCTTTTGACTCTTGAATGAAGCACTTGGATGAAGAAGATTAGGGCACTTTGTCTTTCTTGTGTACTCTTTGATATTTTGCAAAAGAATTTTCTCTCTGATGAATAGTGCCACTTTAAATAGTTTCCTTCATCCATTGGACAAGCCCCAATGGTCAAAATTCAAAAACTAGCCGTTACTCACTGTTGGAAGGACAAAAAGTACTTCTGCAGAACTAGCCGTTATGCTTCTGCCCGTGTTTGGGTCGGCTCAACCTGTCCTTGGGTCGACCCAACTTTCACTTGGGTCGACTCAACCTTTTCTTGGATCGACCCTCTCAGAACCACAGAAACTTGCAATTCAGCCTTCCTTCACTTGGGTCGACTCAACATTTCTTTGGGTCGACTCAAGGTTCAGTTGGGTCGACTCAGCTTCCACTTGGGTCGACCCTCTCAGGGTTTCCAGAGAACCTTTTCTGTCATGTATTCTGTCATTGCCTTTGGGTCGACCCTCTCAGTGTTTGGGTCGACTCAAGCTTGGGTCGACTCAACTTCCTCTTGGGTCGACCCTCTCAGTGTTTCCAGAGAACTGTTTTCTTGAGTCTTTGAGAGGCTTGAGGTTTGGGTCGACTCATGCTTTCCTTGGGTCGACCCAACTACTGTTCATCCGTGCCATTTTTGCAGAAGTGTGCCAGATGCTTTCTTGATGTGCCGGGGTCGACCCAATCATCCTTGGGGTCGACTCAATCCACACTTTGCTGCAACTCAAGGTTAGATTCATCCAAATAAACAATGAAATGCATTTATACAAATATACTGAGAGTAACAGACTTATAAATGAAGTATCGAATTAACTTGTAACATACTCTTGATTATTGCTTGTTAATCATCAAAATAACACTATCATCCTCAATCTCTCCCTTTTTGATGATTACAAAATATAGAGTATGAGCCTATTGATACTTATCTTAAAATCAGTTTTAAAAGGGCTCAAGTTGCTGAATTTCAGCTTTTCAAATATGAGAGTGAAGTCTCCCCCTATTTTATCCAAATTTTTTCCAATTTGACTTTTTGAATTGCTCCCCCTTTCTTTTATACTTCATTAAAGATGAAATTTCAAAAATTTGAGATAATGCATGAGTTTCAGATTATGTATCGAGGTGTGAAAGGTATGTGCCAAATTTTGAAATTCTATGTGCTAAATTCTGAAATTCAATAGAAATTTTAGATTTGATCATTTTCATTGTTACAAATTGCTCCCCCTTAAATGTATATGCTTTCCCATTATAATTTTCAATTTGTTTTACAACTTATTTCTCTTTTCTTACACAACTTATTTCTCTTTCTTTACTTCTCCCCCTTTTTGTTATCATCAAATAGGTGCATGGGAATAGATATAATAAATAACAAACATTTAAACTTCATTGATCAAAATAGGAACATTTTAGTACAATAATGCCAAAAACAAAAGCAAATACAATGTTCCTCAATCAAGGTTCAAAATACATGATCAACACAAAATACATATGAGAACTAGATACCTATCCTAGGCTCTAAACAGAAATACTAATATCAGCCTAGGGAGTATCTAATGGCTGTGATCTAGTCCTCATCCTCCTAGTATAAGTGGCGAGGGGAGGTCGAGCCTGATGAGACTGAGTCTGGCGTGGAGCACGGTGAGCTGGATGACTCTGTGCCGAAATCTCTGACTCAGCAGCCTGTGGCACAGATGGTCCATGAGTCTCTCTCTCTCTCCGTAGAGCTCCTATCTGCTCTCTCAGATCACTGATCTCAGCAGACATGATATCTAGTCGGCTCGTCAGCCCATCAGTGATAGTCCTCGCCTGAGCTGACATAAGCTCAGTCATCCTACTCCAGAACGCATCTGTGTCTCCCGCAGGAACAGATGACGATGGTCCAGCCTCTGAAGGTGCAGTAGGATGATCCATATGCTCCTCATCCTCAGGGATAGGGTCTCCAATATCTGGTGCATCACCCTCTGGTGCATCACCCAGAATCCCTGCTCCAGTACGAACCCACTGCCCATTCACTTTCTCATAGCCCATGCGAATAAGTGATCGTGCAGTGTATGTATCAGTATGAAGCAGATGCCTGGAGATCTCCCCCTCGACAGATATGTCGTGCTGTCGGAAGATCAAGGTGAGTATCATACCATAAGGCAGAGATACTCTGGAGTTGCAGATCACCTTCCTCATCTGCCTCAGTATCATGGCCGGGAGATTCAGGGGAATACCCTGAATAATATGCTCCATCACTACTAGATCTCGCTCTGTAATAAGATCAAATCTCCCGCTCTTCGGGAATAGAATCCTATCAATGATGTTGTGCAACAACCTCATCTCTGCAGAAAGAGAGCTCGCTATAACCTGCTCTGAGAAGTCGAAGTCTTCATTCTCAAGAATTAACTGCAGGGCTCTCAACTTGTTTTCTGGCTTTTCTGGAGTTGCTCCTTCGCAGGGGAGATGAAGCAACTCACTCAAACTCTCTTCGAAAACTCGAACCCTAACTCCTCGAACTTCCGATATGAGCCCTCCCATCCCAGTTTTGAGGAAGGCATAGAACTCCCGGACTAGTCCCGGGTATATCACCACATCTAGGGAGCAGAGATACTCCCATCCTTGCCTTCGGATCCATTCCCCCAAACGGAACCCTTCTTGATCCAAGAACTCGGAATGGATCCTTCTCCCCGTTGTAACCGGTCTCTCCGCAAACTTTGCAAGTTGTACTGAAGAGGAGGGAGGAGGAGGTGGCTCTACACGTGTCTCACCTTGTGGAGACACTGTAGATGGCTCCGTAGCTTCTCTTTCCGCACGTTGGATCCGTGAGACTCTCCCGGATCGCTTGGCTACGGCTCTTTTGGGTCCCATTTCTCCAAGATTTTGAAGTAATCTACTGTTTGGAGATGATTGGAGGAGATTGGAGAGTGGAGAATAGGGTTTTCGGAAGAGGACAAAGGGTAAACAATGCCCTAGATAGCTCACAGGTCCCCCTTTTAACAGTGGGGTCCCGACGTTGGGTCGACGCAAGAATTTTCTTGGGTTGACTCAACGTTGGGTCGACCCTATTCTGGGTTGGGTCGACCCAAGTTCAGAAATTTTTCCTTTCTCTTCCTTTTCGCTTCTAATGTTGCCCAAGGTGACAACCCAAGAGGGGGGGGTGAATTGGGTCTTTTAAAAACTTTTCAACTACTTCTAATCTTTTAGAGTTAATTAAGCTAAGTTGTATGGATGCATAGTGAAATTTAAACTTAGCAAGAGTATGATTCTAATCTAATCAACTATTAAGCAGCGGACTCTATAAAAGATTAGTCTAAGTTTGCCCAAGTATGCAATTCAATACAATGAGTCTTAATGCTGTTATATTGAATGAGACTTGATTAAGTAAATTGAATATGCTTGCAATTAAAGGATGCACGGTGAAGAGTTAAGCAAGCAATTTATCTAAGTAAGTAAGTGAGTGAGGAAGTTAGATAACAAAGAGCATCACAGACACAACAAAAGTATAGTGGTTCGGTGCATCCCAGCACCTACATCCACTCCCAAAGACCTCTTGGGAATTTCACTATAATCCCTCAGATTACAGCCGGTTGTTTTACAAGCTCACAACCCAACTTATTGTTTTGCGAGATCACAACGAACTCGGTCGGTTTTCACAGGCTCACCGACTAGAACCTACCGATTGTTTTCACGGGCTCACAATCCAACCCAGTTGGTTTTCCCAAAGGCTCACCAACCACAACCTTACAACGATTGTTTTCCGGGTTCACAATCAACCCAGTTGGTTTTCCCAAAGGCTCACCAACCACAACCTTACAACGTTGGTTTTCCCTTTGGCTCACCAACAAACCTTAACACCGTTGGTTTTTCCTTTGGCTCACCAACAAACCTTAACACCGTTGGTTTTGTCTTTGGCTCACCAACAAACCTTAACCCTTTGATTCAATCCCTTGATTGAATCAAGTTACAAGATATTAGACTAAGAATTTAAAGCAAATACAAGCTTCTTAACTAAGCAAATATTGCAAATATAAACAAATAGAGTAAAGAGAAGCCCTCAAACGAGTTTTGAAGATGAGGGAACTCGGCTTCTTCTTTACTTGTCCCTCTTCTGATTTGGCACGAGGTAGAGGATCACTGAGGCAGCACACGGATGGAGAGGAAGCTTTGGGATTCACTTGGATGCTCTTCTTCTCTCTATTTTGCTTTTAATGGCCCTTTTGTGCTTTTGGGAGATTTATCTTTGAGATCTCTTTTCTAAGTGTTCTCTCCCACTTCCATACCTTCTCCCCTAGCTCTCCTCTTGATTTTATAGCTTTAGATGGCGTGAAAACAAAAATCTAGCCGTTAGAGACAAAAATAGAGTCGTTGGACACAGTCTGTACCTCCTGACAATATTTCCGTTGGGATCGGAGTCGACTCGCGCGATCTGGAGTCGACTCGCCTGTTGCAGGAGTCGACTCATGTTTTTCTGGAGACGGCTCGGCAACTGTTCTGGATTTGAATTAAAGTGTTGTCTTGACTTGGAGTCGACTCGACCGAACTCGGAGTCGACTCCCCAATGTCTGGAGCTGACCCGGCACTTTTGGAGACAACTCGTTCTAAGGAATCCAAAGATCTTTCTTTCATGTTTGCTCACTCGAGTCGACTCGGATATTCTGGGAGTCGACTCGGCACTCAGAGCCCAAAATCCCGATCTTCTGTCTGTTGACTTGTGCCGTCTTGGAGTCGATTCGAACTGTCTCGGAGTCGACTCGGTTCTCAGAGATGAAAATAGAGTCTTCTGTCTTTGGGCTTGCGCTGCCTTGGAGTCGACTCGAACTGTCTTGGAGTCGACTCGCCTCTCAGAGACGAAAATACCGTCTTCTGTCTTTTGGGTTGCGCTGCTTTGGAGTCGACTCGAACTGTCTTGGAGTCGACTCGGCTCTCAGAGAAAAAATACAGTCTTTTGTCTTTTGGGGTTGCGCTGCCTTGGAGTCGACTCGAACTGTCTCGGAGTCGACTCGAATTTTCGAGGAGTCGACTCGAGAACTATTCGTTTGAATTTTTCTTTAGAGTTTGCTCCTCCAACTTGAATACTTTTAAACTTGAAACTTGGGCCAATGAAGTGTGTTTTTCTTCCAACTCTTCTTGAGAGCTTTTGAGGCCTTCTTGTGTTTTTCCTTGCAAAATCAATTATCTTTCTTCTTGCAACACAAACATTAGTATTTATACTTCAAGATTTTGTGATCATCAAAATCAATCTTTAAATCAATCTTTGGGTCATTAGTCTCCCCCTTTTTGATGATGACAAAACTTGGAGTATATGCAATATAAAATATATTGTGTTCTAGAAGTAATGCATAGCTAAGTTGTATGAAGTAGAAAATATGTATCTTTAAAATATACTTCATGATAATGCTTTAGATTTAATCAACTTAACATAATCAACACATAAAGCATTATGAGCATATACTTAGATATTTCTCCCCCTTTTTGACAACATCAAAAAGATAGTGAAACATTAAGCACAAGGATAAGAATACTCAAATATTTCTTTTTCTTATTGTACTCTGATTTGCATGTCAAATTATTGCAAGAATATGAATCATATAACTCAAGGCAATAATGTTAGAAAAAGATTAATGAGCATCGAATGTGATTCCAAGGATAGTTTTCAACTCAAGTGTAGGTGGAATCTTTCTTAAGTTAATTCAAGAGTACCACACATAATATTCAAGGAAAGCACGAATGGAAATCTAACCTCTCTTCAATAATAAGTATGAAAGCTTGTTCATTTAAGATCTTTTGCCCAATATATTAAGTATTTTAGCAACATGAGAGCAATTTAACTAGTTTTCAAAGTATAAGAGCAATATATTAGGTATGATTGCAAAGTTCTTTTATGGTGTAAAAATATTGTGGCATAAATGCCAAAACATGAATTCATGCAATTTATGGTATATCTTAGAGCATACATAAAATTCAAAGCTTTGACGGTTCTTTTAAAGCTCTTTTGAAGACTTTATTCCTTTAAAAAAAAACACATTTTAGTACATATAATAATGAATTGGCACAAAATTGAAGTTCTAAAGAACAAGCCAATTAGAACTCATTAGTGAACTCCAAAATAGATTTTCTGAGAGATACTCAAGAAAATTCAACACATTATTCTCCCCCTTTTTCATTAAGTTAGAGGCTCTTAAGATCAACTGTTTGAATTGCAATTTGGTTCATGATTTATGCAGAAGATATATTAACCAAATAACACGCCTCAAGATGTATCATAAAAAATTTCAGATTTAAATTTCAGCTGATACATATTGGAGAGTATTAGAATTTGAAGATAATGTTCAATAAAATATTCAAGTTGTCAATCTTGAAAATATATTTTTCTATAAGTTTCAGCACAGCTTACACTAATGAGAGCATATTTCTATAAAGCTTAATGTTTGAGATAAGACGAACTTTGTAGAACTCAACTCAAGGCAAGCAACAAAGAGGTTTATCAAGATATTCATCAAATGGATGTAACCTTTTGCATTTAGATTGAATATCTAAAACTCCCCCTCACAAGATGCATTCTTCTTTAATCATTCTTTTCTTTTGTTGAATTTCAGATTTTAATAATAAACGTGAATAAAACTGAAACTTTATGATATCAAGAATGTAGAGTGATCTAGAATTATTCAAAGTTTATAGTAATCACTCTTTTTAATCTTTCAAGAACAAGTTATGCTTCCTCTTAATCTTTGAGAAAATGTACTGAAATATTAATCAGAAAATGATTCATTTGAAGCTCAATTTCTTTCAAAAGCATTTACATTTTTTTTCTTAAAAAATTATTTGAGTGAGCTGAAATGTTTCTAGACTTAAGATCATTCACTCTTTTAAAAATATTTGTTTGCAATCAAGATCATTGAAAGACACATCATTTAGACCAATATTAGTACACTTGAACGATAAGAAAAGATATATTTCGGATGCGTATCGAGACAATCAACCAAGGCGTCAAAATTAATTCTGTTTTTCTTATGTTAAAATTTTTATTTAGAAATCATATTGAGTTATGGCTTTTATACAAAATCAGATTCTGAAGTTCATGAAGATTCTCAAGGAGGCTTTCAGAGTTGTAATTTGAGATATGTATCTTCCACATTGTAGCTCATCTTAAATCATTACGATTGAAAAACACATATTTCAAACATATAAGAGCATATTCAGAATATTTGTATTTATGTTGAGTTTTGGTATAAATTAGAACATTATATATCAAAGTTAAGCAAGTTGAAGGATAAAACAAAATCAATTCATTTTGCCTAAATAGAGATATCCTTCTCTTCTCCTTTTTACAAATTTATTCAACTTTCAGATTTTAACGATGATTGAACGACAAATCTGAAATTTCTTTTCAATAACACCAAACAAAAATTTTATGTAGTATTTCAAACATTCAATCAAATTATCCAAGCATGGAGCATTACAAAATATTGGGAACCCATAATTCAAGACATCATGCCACATGCTAAATATATTATATGTTAAGTCATGCATTAAAATATTAAGAGCAAGCATGTCAATGATCAAAATCAATTCATTTCAAATAAACTCCCCCTATTTAAATATAATCTTGCACTGATTTCATCCTTAAAGTGTGTTTTCAAGTGATTAAAAAATTTGACTTGATTCTTCTTATATACTTTCATTTACTTTGTCTTTCATTTTTACCTTCTTATGCTCTATACTCTATTTGCTCCCTATTCGGTGGAGTTGGAAGGGGCACGAGGTACTACCACTAGCCTCCCTCTTGTGCCGTCCCTAATATACCCTACACCGAATAGTTGAGTCAAATAGTGCCGGGTACTACCACTAGCCTCCCCATTGGCACCATCCCTATGATGAGCAATATAGAAAGGTTAAAACGTTCACTTCAAACTCTCCCTGTTTAAGTGTAATTAATTACGGATTTTATCCCTTTCACAAGTCTCACAAATGTGCCGAATGTATTATGCTTGTTTTGCTTTTCCTCAAGATTGAAGTATTTGCCTTTACTTAGATTTTACTTCTCTTGAATAATATCCATTTTCTTTTCTTTATCTCTCTCTCTTTTTGTTATTCTCAAGTAATTTACATGAAGGAGCAGAATAAAGAAATAATCTTATGTATCATATAGAGGTATATCATGCAAACTGTTGGGAACCCGCCCATGCCGCTGATATTTCAAAAAAAATCAGATGGCAGCGGAAGAGGCATGTGCGGGATCGACGTTCATCGCATGAACGTTGTTTCATGAACCGTTCGTAGTTAGGCAAGAATTAAAAACTTTTAAAATATTTAGAAGATCAGATCTTCACCTTGTGCGGGTAGATGATCACCGCAAACTGATGATCGTGGTTTTTGGATGAAGGTTCGCTTGAAGCCGTTCAAGTGCCCGGCCTCTACGGGTATCCACACGAAGCAGGATCCGATCCAAGCTCTCTATCTCACTGGGGTGCTAGCTCCCTTGCAGAGATAACTTTTGATGGCTGATCTCCTCTCTTTCTTTCAACTCTTGAATGTGCTTGAAAGGAGGAAGAAGAAGGATGAAGAAGAGAAGGAGGAACGAACCCCACGCAGCCTTCTTTTCTTTTCCCTGCGTTGGAAGGAAGAAAGGAGAAGGAGGAGGCCGCCAAGGTTCTTTCTCTTCCTCTTCTTGCTTGCGGCTGAACCAAGGGAGGAAGAGGGGTGGCCACGGCTTGGAGGAGGAGGAATCACATTCATCTAGGGCGCCGGCCCCTTGTCCTCTTTTATAGCCATCTAGGGCTCCTACAATCTAGGAGCCCTAGACTTATTTCCTAAGAGGGGGCGCCGGCCCCCTCTCTTCTCCCTTCTCCACATGGAAAAGGGAGGGGCATATGCCCCTCCTCATGGTAAACCCTAATCCACATTAAGTAGGATTTGGAATGCCCTAATGTGGTCAAGCCCTAATCCAATTAGGCTTAGCCCAAGGGTGAACCAATTTGGATCCAATCTAGGTAAGTCCTAATCCAATTAGAACTTAAATCAATTTTGACTCAATTGAACTCTTCAATCCTAATCCAATTAGGAGTCTTATTGATTCATTAGATTAATAATTAATTGTGACTTAAGAAACCCTAATCCAAATTAGGACATTTTAATTTTAGTCCTAATCCAATTAGGACTCTATTTGAATCCGAAGTCCTAATCCAATTAGGACTCTAGGAATCCTACTCCAAGTAGGAATCCGATTTTAATTCAAAACTCCTAATCTCATTAGGATTGTAGGAATCCTATTCCAAGTAGGAATCCCAGTCCTAATCCAACTAGGATTCCCAGTCCTAATCCAATTAGGACTCTAGGAATCCTACTCGAAGTAGGACTCTTGTTTCAAGTCCAATTAATTAATTCCCTTTGTTCCTTCTTCAACTGAATATCAATCGAATTGATTACTTGTGATTCCTAATCACGATTCAACCATCGGATCGGTCAATACTTCTAGTGTGTGTGACCCCATAGGTTCTACTCTGACTGGTAGTGAGATATATTATGATCTCTATCACAATATCATTGAAAACTCCTTTCAATGGATTGGAACGATTCCAACTCTACTCATTAGGGTTTATCGATCATCGAGATAATCCCTGTGAGTCCCACCATCCACCAGTGACACCTAGCAGCATGTAGTGCCTACCCAGTAGAATAGAATGATGAACCTCTAGGTGCAGTTACCATGTGATACAGTCCTACTATCGTGGATCCCTACAGGACGGAGGTCATGGACAACTCGTCAAACCCCATCGTCTGTCATATGTGAAGATTTATTCGACTTAAGTTCGAGAGTGAAAACTCTTTCTCCACTATGCATACTGCCCCGGCCGAGGTCTTACGAACTCAGTCTTATAAATCACATAGGATCTCTTCTTATCTATCAAGGTCGATAGATTCCTTATAGGTGCATACCCTACTCCTACAGTGAACTTACTGCAGCCAATCTACACTGCATGGACCCATATGGCTAGAGACCATGTATGTGTGCAGTCAAACTACAATAACCTCACTGTGAGTAGCCGAAGCACCGCAGGTCAAAGGACCAGTCACACTACTGCAACATCAAGCAAGTCACTGACGAGTGGATAGACATCCAAGTGACTTCTTGTATTGGTCACGCTCAGTACCCTTGTTCTCTAACAAGCACCTGCACTACCACTTCAGTGTCCCTACACTGTGGACTCAAGTCTCGTCCATCCAGAAGGAAAGTGATCTGTGCACTGATCGGATCGATCACCGTCCTCGTGATGATCCATTGATCAGGAGCATTTAGAAATTAATCACCAATGATACATGGCTCAAATTCTCAACTCTTGAGAATATGTATCATCATCTTATTAATTTCTTGGACGATTCATAGACACATAAATAATATAAATGAAAAAGATGCCTTTTATTTATTCAATAATAAATAGTCAAGTACAAAATTTTGTCCCTAGAATTAACAATGTGTCAGCCAGATTGGCTTCTAGGGCATACATCTCGGAGTCGACTCGGATATTCTCAAGAGTCGACTCCCAGATTGGCTTCTAGGGCATACATCCGAGTCGACTCTTGAGAACACTTCTGTCTGTTGACTTGTGCCGTCTCGGAGTCGACTCGAACTGTCTCGGAGTCGACTCGGCTCTCACAGATGAAAATAGAGTCTTCTGTCTTTGGGCTTGCGCTGCCTTGGAGTCGACTCGAACTGTCTTGGAGTCGACTCGCCTCTCAGAGACGAAAATACCGTCTTCTGTCTTTTGGGTTGTGCTGCCTTGGAGTCGACTCGAACTGTCTTGGAGTCGACTCGGCTCTCAGAGAAAAAATACAGTCTTCTGTCTTTTGGGGTTGCGCTGCCTTGGAGTCGACTCGAACTGTCTCGGAGTCGACTCGAATTTTCGAGGAGTCGACTCAAGAACTATTCTTTTGAATTTTTCTTTAGAGTTTGCTCCTCCAACTTGAATACTTTTAAACTTGAAACTTGGGCCAATGAAGTGTGTTTTTCTTCCAACTCTTCTTGAGAGCTTTTGAGGCCTTCTTGTGTTTTTCCTTGCAAAATCAATTATCTTTCTTCTTGCAACACAAACATTAGTATTTATACTTCAAGGTTTTGTGATCATCAAAATCAATCTTTAAATCAATCTTTGGGTCATCATCTAAAAATTTTTCTTGCTTCCAATCCTTACAAATTCTTTCTGGGACAATGATACGTGAGTAAGGAATCTATAGATGACAAGTTTGACTCATGTTTCATGGGTTTTTAGAAATGGGAGGAATGTATCATGAGACTGCTTGCTCCCTTTTATATCTCTTCAATAAAAAGGATCACATATGCCTAATTCCCTCCTTAGCGTGCAGAATCTATCTTCACTCAAAGGTTTTGTGAATATGTCAGCTAATTGTTTTTCAATACATATATGCTCAATACATATATTTCCATTTTGCACATGATCCCTAATAAAATGATATCTTATTTCTATGTGTTTGGCTTTAGAATGCTGAACCGGATTTTTAGTGAGGTTGATGGCACTAGTATTATCACACTTAATAGGAATGTTATCTAGCTTAACTCCATAGTCCTCTAGTTGTTGCTTAAGCCATAGTACTTGAGCACAACAACTGCCAGCAGCTATATATTCAGCTTCAGCTGTTGACAGTGCCACTGAATTCTGCTTTTTGCTAAACCATGATACTAAGTTGTTTCCTAAGAATTGACATGTTCCACTAGTGCTCTTTCTATCTAATTTGCATCCAGCAAAATCAGCATCTGAGTATGCAAGCAAATCTAGACAGGAGTCTCTTGAGTACCATAATCCTATGTTCGTAGTTCCTCTTAAATATCTAAGGATTCTTTTAACAGCACTTAAATGTGACTCCTTAGGATCTGATTGGTATCTAGCACATATTCCTACACTAAACACGATGTCTGGTCTACTAGCAGTAAGGTAGAGCAAGGATCCAATTAGTCCTCTATAAAGCTTAATATCAATACTCTTTCCTTTCTCGTCTTTGTCTAGCTTACTAGTAGGATTCATTGGAGTGCCTACTCCCTTATGATTTTCATTCCCAAACTTCTTTAGTATTTTCTTTGTATACTTAGTTTGATGAATGAAGATACCTTCTTTAGTTTGTTTGATTTGTAATCCTAGAAAGAAACTTAGTTCTCCCATCAAACTCATTTCGAATTCTCCATACATTAAATCAGCAAATTCTTTACAAAGAGTATCATTTGTGGCACCAAAGATTATGTCATCTACATATATTTGTACCACTAATAGATTTTCGTCCTTTCTTTTGAGAAACAGTGTTTTATCTACATTTCCTCTACTAAAGTCATTATTTAGTAGAAATTTGCTTAATCGATCATACCAAGCCCTAGGTGCTTGCTTCAACCCATATAATGCCTTATGTAATCTAAACACATGATTTGGCAATTCATGATTCTCAAAACCAGGAGGTTGCTCTACATATACTTCTTCCTCTATAAAACCGTTTAAGAATGCACTTTTTACATCCATTTGATACAATTTGAAATCCATGAAACATGCAAAAGCTAGAAGTAATCTAATAGCCTCTAATCTAGCTACAGGAGCAAATGTTTCATCAAAATCTATCCCTTCTTCTTGATTGTATCCCTTAGCTACAAGTCTAGCTTTATTTCTTATAACTAACCCATTTTCATCTAATTTATTTCTAAAGATCCATTTTGTTCCAATTACAGAGTTATGCTTTGGTCTTTCAGTTAATGTCCATACATTACTTCTTTTGAATTGATTTAATTCTTCTTGCATGGCATTTATCCAATTAGTATCTTTTTCAGCTTCTTCATAAGTCTTAGGTTCTAATTGTGAAACAAAAGCAAGATAATCATTTAAATTTCTAAGAGAGGATCGAGTTCTTACCTCTTGAGATGGATCACTAATGATTAAGTCTTTAGGGTGTCCATATGCATACCTCCATTCCTTTGGCAAGTTTTGAGATTGAGGTGGCACGCAATCATCTCCCTTATCTTGAATTGGCACGTCATCAATATTCAACTTTTCAAAGTTAATAATTCCTGTATCATCATCAAGAATATTTTCTTTCCTAGCAGACTCACTATCAGACTCATCAAATATGATATTAACTGACTCTTCGACTACAAGAGCTCTTTTATTGAATACTCTGTATGCCCTGCTAGATGTGGAGTATCCTAAGAAGATACCTTCATCTGACTTGGCATCAAATTTACTTAGATCCTCCTTGCCATTGTTTAAAATGAAACATCTACATCCAAATACTCTAAGATATTTAGCAGTTGGTTTCTTATTCTTCCAAAGTTCATAAAGAGTTTTCTTGGTTATTGGTCGTATTAAAACCCGATTTATAATATGGCAAGTAGTGCTTATAGCTTCAGCCCAAAAGTACTTTGGAAGATTTGACTCGCACAACATCGTGCGTGCCATTTCTGCCAATGTCCTGTTTTTCCTTTCAACAACCCCATTTTATTGAGGCGTTCTAGGTGCTGAAAATTGATGTGAGATACCATTTTTATTACAAAATTCTTCAAAGTGTTGATTTTCAAATTCCGTACCATGATCACTTCGAATTGCTACTAAGGTGAGCTTCTTTTCATTTATGATATTATTATAAAGTTTCAAGAATTCTGAAAATGCTTCATTCTTATGTGCCAAAAATGAAACCCATGTATATCTTGAAAAATCATCTATAATGACTAGTCCATACTTCTTTCCTCCTAGACTCGCAGTTCTAGTGGGTCCAAATAGATCCATGTGTATGAGTTCAAAAGGCCTAGTTGTTGATACTATATTCTTTGATTTGAAGGATAATTTAGTTTGTTTTCCTAATGAGCATGGTCCACAGATTTTGTCCTTTTCAGAAATCAATTTTGGCACATCTTTTATTAATTCCTTCTTGACTAGTTTTGATATTAATTCCATACTAGCATGTCCTAGTCTACGATGCCAAAACCAACTTGTTTCATTTTTCTTTTCTTCATTAGTAATTAAGCATAATCCATTTTTCTTGCCTAAATCATGAAGATCTACCATGTAAATATTTCTTTGCCTTTGTCCTACAAGTACAATGCTATTATCTTTAGGATTTGTGATTATGCATACTGATGCTTCAAATGTGACTTTAAACCCTTTATCACAAAATTGACTTATGCTAAGTAGGTTATGTTTCAAACCCTTAACTAATAAGACATTTTCTATGAAAGTAGATGGAGTAATGAAAATTTTACCCTTTCCAATGATATACCCTTTTCCATTGTCTCCATAGGTTACTACTCCACCCTTCTTAGATTCCAAGGTGACAAATTGGTCTACGTCACCGGTCATGTGTCTTGAACAGCCGCTATCTAGATACCATCGTTTTTCCACTTTATTAGCTGCAAGACACCCCTGCAATAAAGATCAAGAAAGAGCTTTAGGTACCCAAACTATGTTGGGTCCTTTAGGGTTAGTACTTGATGTTCCTTTTGGAACCCAAACTTTCTTGAATTTAAGCTTATGATTATTACTCAATTTGTTTTGACTGGACTTTCTATAGTTACATTCATATGCTTTATGTCCTAATTTATTGCAGCAATGACAAGTAATATTTTCATTTTTAGCTTTTACAAAAATGTTCTTTAAGTATTTTTGTTTCCTATTTGTTTTATATCCTAATCCAGCCTTATCATATACAGCTTTTTGACTATCAAGAATCATATTTAATTTGGTAGAACTAAGTGTAAACTTATCTACTAAGGATTTATATTTTTCAGCATCTTCTTTTAACTTGACATTTTCAGCAATTAGATTCTTGATTTCATTTGTGAGTTTCCTACTTAATGTTTCATAGTTATGAGATAGTTTTAACTTATCTTTGATAAGAGATTGATTTTCTTCTTTTAGAACTTTATTTTTATTGATTAGTTTTTTATGTTCTTCCATGAGTTCTAAAAATGCATCATGTAATTCATCAACAGTAAAATCACATTCAAGTTCAGAATCTACCTCATCGTCATTGGCCATATGACATATTTGGGCCGTCTCTTGATGATCTTCCTCTTCCGAACTTGACTCCTCAACTTGATTAGTCCCTTCATGAGTGACCTCAAGTTTGTCCCAAATTTCTTTTGCAGAGATGCATGTAGATATTCTATTAAATTCACTTACATCTAATGAACAGTAAAGTACATTAATTGCTTTTGCATTTAATTGTGCTAATCTTCTATCACTTTCATTCCAATCCATTTCTGGTTTGGGTATGATAGTGCCCTCTATATTAAGTGTGGGTGTGTGAGGTCCTCTAGTAATAATGTACCATAATTCATAGTCTAAAGCTTGAATGAATATCCTCATCCTAGCTTTCCAGTATGTGTAATTAGTGCCATTAAATAGAGGTCTATTTGTGGATTGTCCCTCACTCATAGAACATCCCACTTGGGTTGTCATGATCTTTAACTCTTGATTGTGAGATCAATAAGTACTATTGGAGCATCTTGCTCTGATACCACTTGTTGCCCAAGGTGACAAGCCAAGAGGGGGGGGTGAATTGGTTTCTCTTACTTTTAACTATCTTACTTATGTTAATTGATGAGTTAGTGGAATTAAAACAAATCACAATACAAACAACAAGAAGTATAGTGGTTCGGTGCTCTCCTAAGCACCTACGTCCACTCCCCAAGCGACCCCTTGGGAATTCACTATAATCCCGCGGATTACAGTTGGATTGTTTTCCGGGCTCACAATCCAAAAACCTTTACATTTTGGTTTTCCGGATTCACCAAAAACCTATGTTGGTTTTACGGGCTCACCAACGAACCTATGTTGGTTTTTCGGGCTCACCAACGAACCTTTACAATTGGTTTTACGGAATCACCAATCAACCTATACCGTTGGTTTTGCGGGCTAACCAACTAACCTTTACAAGGAGTTTAATAACCAAAGTAAGAAGATTTAAGCTCCTAGATGAGCAAATATAACAATATAATCTACAAAGAAGAGTTTAGAGAATAGTTATCGCTTGATGTGACTTCTCTCTTCTTTGTCAAGGATGCTTCTGTTAGCATCCCTCATATGCCATGAAAATTTCGAAATAATTTTCAGATTGCAGCGGAAAAACATATGCGGGATCCGTTCATCGCATGAACGTATTTTAAAACCTTTCGTTTGTAGATAGATTAGAATTAAATTATTTTAAACCATTTTAAAATCATTAAGAAGATCAGATCTTCACCTTGTGCGGGTAGATAGTCTCCGCAAATCTGATTCACGTGAATTTGTAGAAGGTTCGATGGAAGCCGCACACGCGTCCGGCATCTACGGGTATCCACACGAGGTAATGATTCGATCGAAGCCTACGTATCTCCCCGGGGTGCTAGCTCCCTTGAAGAGATGGCTTTTGATGGCTGAAGTCCTCTCTTTACTATCAACTCTTGAATGCCAAAAGGGAGGAGGTAGAAGAAGGATGGATCAAGGAACAAAAACAAAACCCTTGCAGCCTTTTTCTTTTCTCATGCGCTAGACCCAAGGAAGAGGAAGAAGAAGGCGCCACCACCCTTTCTTTTTCTCCCTTTTCTCTTGCAGCTGGAAGGAGGAATAAAGGGAAGAGAGGTTCTCACGAAATGCCCAAGAAAAGCATCAAAAATTCTGGCCGAAATCACCTCTCCATTTTGAAATGCAAAGGGATAAAGATGAGCTCCTATTTTTTAGGAGCTCATCCTTATCTCTATTTCATGACACCTAGGAGGGGCGTGCTCCCTTCCTTTTTCTCCCACGCATGGCTCAAAGAGAGGGGCATATTCCCCTCCCTCTTATCCATTTAAATCTGCCACTTAATCAAATTAATGGGTGATTTAATTTGGGTCTAGTGCATGAGTCCAATCCTAGTCAAAATAGGACTTGTATGAGCCCATTTCAATTTCCTCCTTATCCTATACTAATTAGGATTTAATTGAGCCATGACTCTATTGAACTCTTCAATCCTAATCCAATTAGGAGTCATGAAATTAATTAGATTAAATTTAAAATTAATTAGGACTTAAGAAAATCCTAATCTAATCAGGACTTGTTCAATTTTCAGCCCTAAGACAATTTGGACTTTAGAAATCCTATTCCAAATAGGATTCTAATTTAATTTGAAATCCTAATCCAATTAGGACTCCAAAGATCCTACTCCAAGTAGGACTCATGATCAAGTCCAATTAATTAAATCCAATTAATTAAATTAAATTACAATCCGATTGCAATTATTCCTTCTTCTAGCCACTAACTCTTAGCGGGTTTTCATTTATCAATCTAATTGATTATTTGTGATTCCTAATCACATTCAACCATTGGATCGGTCAATACCTCTAATGTGTGTGACCCCATAGATTCCATTCTGACTGGTAGTGAGATATATTATGATCTCTATCACAATATCATTGAAAACTCCTTTCAATGGGTTGAAACAATTCCAACTCAACTCACCAGGAATTATCGACCATCGAGATGATCCCTGTGAGTCTCACCATCCACCAGTGACACCTAGCAGTATGTAGTGGCCACCCAGCAGAATAGAATGATGAACCTCTAGGTGCAGCAATCGTATGATACAGTCCTTCTATCATGGATCCCTACAAATCGGAGGTCATGGAGAACTCGTCAAACCCCGTCGTCTGTCATATGTCTAGATTTATTTGACTTGAGTTCAATAGTGAAAAACTCTTTCTCCACTTTATATTTCTGCCCTGGCCAAGGTCTTAGAACTCAGTCTAACAAATCACATAGGTGTTAGATGTATGCCCTAGAAGCCAATCTGGCGGACACATTATTAATTCTAGGACATAAATTTGTACTTGACTTTATTATTATTGAATAATAAATGGGCATCTTTTCATTCATATTGTTTATGTGTCTATGAATCGTCCAAGGAATTAATAAGATGATGATACATATTCTCAAGAGTTGAGAATTTGAGCCATGTATCATTGGTGATTAATTTCTAAATGCTCCTGATCAATGGATCATCACGAGGACGGTGATCGATCCGATCAGTGCACAGATCACTTTCCTTATGGATGGACGAGACTCGAGTCCACAGTGTAGGGACACTGAAGTGATAGTGCAGGTGCTTGTTAGAGAACAAGGGTACTGAGCGTGACCAAGACAAGAAGTCACTTGGATGTCTATCCACTCGTCAGTGACTTGCTTGATGTTGCAGTAGTATGACTGGTCCTTTGACCTGCGGTGCTTCGGCTACTCACAGTGAGGTTATTGTAGTTTGACTACACGTATACATGGTCTCTAGCCATATGGGTCCTTGTAGTGTAGATTGGCTGCAGTAAGTTCACTGTAGGAGTAGGGTATGCACTTACATGGAATCTATCGACCTTGATAGAAGAGGAGTGATCCTATGTGATTTATTAGACTGAGTTCTAAGACCTTGGCCAGGGCAGAAATATATAGTGGAGAAAGAGTTTTTCACTATCGAACTCAAGTCAAATAAATCTAGACATATGACAGACGACGGAGTTTGACGAGTTATCCATGACCTCCGGTCTGTAGGGATCCACGATAGAAGGACTGTATCATACGATAACTGCACCTAGAGGTTCATCATTCTATTCTGCTGGGTGGCCACTACATACTGCTAGGTGTCACTGGTGGATGGTGAGACTCACAGGGATCATCTCGATGGTCGATAATCCCTGGTGAGTTGAGTTGGAATTGTTTCAACCCATTGAAAGGAGTTTTCAATGATATTGTGATAGAGATCGCAATATATCTCACTACCAGTCAGAATGGAACCTATGGGGTCACACACATTAGAGGTATTGATCGATCCGATGGTTGAATGTGATTAGAAATCACAAATAATCAATTAGATTGATAAATGGATAACCCGCTAAGAGTTAGTGGTTAGAAGAAGGAAGGATTGCAATTTAATTTAATTAATTGGATTTAATTAATTGGACTTGATCATGAGTCCTACTTGGAGTGGGATTCATGAAGTCCTAATTGAATTAGGATTTCAAATTAAATTAGAGTCCTACTTGGAATAGGATTTCTAAAGTCCTAATTGTCTTAGGGCTGAAATTTGAATAAGTCCTGATTAGATTAGGATTTTCTTAAGTCCTAATTAATTTTAATTTTAATCTAATTAATTAAATGACTCCTAATTGGATTAGGATTGAAGAGTTCAATTGAGTCATGGTTCAATTAAATTCTAATTGGATTAGGATTTGGAGGAATTAAATTGGGTGCACTTAATCCTATTTTGAATAGGATTGGACCTAGAACTAGTCCTAACCCAATCCCCACTTAATTTGATTAAGTGGGGCTAACCAAATGGGAGAAGAGGGAGGGGCCTACACCCCTCCCTTGGCTGGTGGCGTGAAGGAAAAAGGTGGGGCCACCCCCCTCCTAATTTGAATTCACAAAGGGATAAAGATGAGCTCCTAAAATTTAGGAGCTCATCTCTATCCACACACCATAAAAGAGGGGTTCAAAGGGGCTACGAATTTTTTATGATTTTTCTTGGGATTTTTGGCAGCAAGGAACCTCTCCCATTCCTCCATTGATCAGCAAGCAAACAAAGGGAATAGGAAGCCTTGGCGTGGCCTTCTTTCTCCTCTTTTGGTTCTAGCGCAAGGAAAAAGAAAAGGCTGCGAAGGGCCTTGTTTTCTTCTTCCTAGATCCCTCCTTCTTCTTCTTCCTCTCAAGGCAATCAAAGGTTGATTCAAAGGAGAGGATATCAGCCATCATTAGCCTTCTCTGCAAGGGAGCTAGCACCCCGGGGAGATCCAAAGGCTTCGATCGACTCACTACCTCGTGTGGATACCTGTAGAGGCCGGACGCGTGTGCGGCTTCCATCGAACCTTGATCAAATACCACGTAAATCAGATTTGCGGAGACCATCTACCCGCACAAGGTGAAGATCTAATCTTCTTAATGATTTTAAAATGGTTTAAAATAATTTAATTCTAATCTATCTACAAACGAATGGTTTTAAAATACGTTCATGCGATGAACGGATCCCGCATAGTTTTTCCGCTGCAATCTGAAAATTATTTCGAATTTTCATGGCATATGTGGGATGCTAACAATAGGATCACTCCTCTTCTATCAAGGTCGATAGATTCCATGTAAGTGCATACCCTACTCCTACAGTGAACTTACTGCAGCCAATCTACACTACAAGGACCCATATGGCTAGAGACCATGTATACGTGTAGTCAAACTACAATAACCTCACTGTGAGTAGCCGAAGCACCGCAGGTCAAAGGACCAGTCATACTACTGCAACATCAAGTAAGTCACTGACGAGTGGATAGACATCCAAGTGACTTCTTGTCTTGGTCACGCTCAGTACCCTTGTTCTCTAACAAGCACCTGCACTATCACTTCAGTGTCCCTACACTGTGGACTCGAGCCTCGTCCATCCAGAAGAAAAGTGATCTGTGCACTGATCGGATCGATCACCGTCCTCGTGATGATCCATTGATCAGGAGCATTTAGAAATTAATCACCAATGATACATGGCTCAAATTCTCAACTCTTGAGAATATGTATCATCATCTTATTAATTCCTTGGACGATTCATAGACACATAAACAATATGAATGAAAAAGATGCCCATTTATTATTCAATAATAATAAAGTCAAGTACAAATTTATGTCCTAGAATTAATAATGTGTCCGCCAGATTGGCTTCTAGGGCATACATCTAACAATCTCCCACTTGCACTAAAGCCAATCAGACATATATCTAAGTCCCATCTTCTCAAGGTGGGCTTCTGTCTTCTGCTGATTTAACTGCTTAGTGAGCGGGTCTGCCACGTTGTTCGCGGAGTCTACTCTCTGCACCTCGACATATTTCTTCTCGAGGTATTCGCGTATGAGGTGAAAGCGCCGCTCTATGTGCTTGGACTTCTGATGAGACCTTGGCTCCTTAGCAAGAGCTATGGCGCCATTATTATCGCAGTAGAGTGTGATGGCATCCGATGGCATTACATCTAGCTCTGCAATGAATTTTTTGAACCAGAAGGCTTCCTTTGCAGCTTCAGAGGCGGCGATATACTCAGCTTCCATGGTAGAATCAGCAATGATCGGTTGTTTGGAACTCTTCCAATTTACCGTACCACCATTGCACAATGTGGAGTGATTGATTAAAACCCCATTTGATTTTGATGAGCTCAAAGCATTTGAGTATATCTTGTGATTACTAATGAATTCAATTGAGTGTTTCAGTGAAAATCCTGTCCAAGTGTCTCTAGACTTGGTTCATAGTATTTTGGATAAGTTAAGAAGTCTGCTGAACCAAAGTCTGAGACTCGAGTCGACTCCCGAGTATCACGAGTCGACTCCAAGCGTATCAAGTTCACTGGCACGAGCTCGAGTCGACTCCAGATAAGTACGAGTCGACTCCGACTGAGAACAGAAAGAAGAACAGAAAGCTTCATCTCAGAACCTGTCAACGAGTCGACTCCTGAAGTGCGCGAGTCGACTCCAATGTTCACCGAGTCGACTCCAGGAAAGTAAGAGTCGACTCCAAGCAGTCACAGGCAGGAAAAAGTCAGAGAACGATTTTTGGACTCTGAGATTCGAGTCGACTCCCGCAGTACGCGAGTCGACTCCGAGACTGAGCGACCATCAACAGACAGAAGACCATGTTACTGCCTCTAAGATTCGAGTCGACTCACAGACAGCTCGAGTCGACTCCGAGACAAGCTTCACGTCAAAAGGCAGAAGACCAACTTTCGGAAACTGAGAGCCGAGTCGACTCCAAGGAAGTTCGAGTCGACTCCAAGACTGGATGAGCCAAAAGACAGAGAATCGGGAGTTCGGGCTCTGAGATTCGAGTCGACTCCAAGGACAGTCGAGTCGACTCGAGTGGACAAAATTCAAAATTGGATCCACGGACTTCAGTGGATGAGCCGACTCCAAAATTGCCAGGTCAGCTCCAGAAGTTGGCGAGTCGACTCCGGGTCAAGACGAGTCGACTCCCAGTCGTGACGGCAACTTTATTTCAAATTTGGAACAGTTGCCGAGTCGACTCCGGAAAAGCTTGAGTCGACTCCCGCTACAGCCGAGTCGACTCCTGATCGCGCGAGTCGACTCCAACCCACCAACGGTCACATTGTCAGGCTGCGCAGAGTGTGCAGAACGGGCAGAAAAAGCAGTGTAACGGCTAGTTTCCGTGGGGGTTGGCTTAAATAGCCACAGAAGACTGTAGCAAGGCAGAGAACACACATTCCACTCCAAGCATTCAAGCTTTCAAGCTCTGCAAGTGCTCTTCAACGAAAAAGGGGAAGATCTGCAATAACTGCATCCAACTACTTCTTCCCAACAATCAAAGCTTCCTCCTCCTGCATTCAAGTCGACCACTCTTTCAAGAGGAGACCGGAGTTCCAGAAGCCTTACCTCTTCACCAGCTTAAAAGCGTTTGAGGGCTTCTAAACTCCTCTTTGTTCATACTGTTTTATATCTGCTTTTTGAGAAGCTTGTTTTTCTGTTTTCTTTCTTCTACTTGTATTTACTTGGTTCAATCGGGGGATTGAATCAAGGGGATTGAGGTTGGTTGGTGAGCCGGTTTAAAACCAACGTGTGTAAGGGTTTGATTGTGAGCCCGGGAAAACAATCGGGGTTGGTTCTAGTCGGTGAGCCTGGGAAAACCGACCGAGTTCGTTGTGAGCTCGTAAAACAACAAGTTTGGTTGTGAGCTTGTAAAACAACCGGCTGTAATCCAAGGGGGTTATAGTGAAATTCCCAAGTGTGACTTGGGGAGTGGACGTAGGAGCAAGGGTTAGCTCCGAACCACTATAAAATCTTGTGTTTGTGATTGATTGACTCTTATCTTCTTCCTCTCACATCACTCACAGCACTTAGCATTAATTAAATAACTTACAATAGTTTTTAATTAATCATCCATAAGTTTTTAAATATCTAAGTTAATTTTAAAACCCAATTCACCCCCCCTCTTGGGTTGTCTATCTGGGCAACAAGTGGTATCAGAGCCAAAAACTCTTCCACTCAAGAGTTAAAAGATCAAAATGACAACCCCATTTGGATCTTCTCACATTGAGGGTCAGTCCACCCAAAGACCCCCTTTCTTCAATGGATCTGACTACTCATACTGGAAGGCTAGGATGAGAATATTCATCCAAGCCCAAGACTATGAGATGTGGTCCATTGTAGTAAATGGGCCATACATCCCATCCATATGCGTAGATGGTGTTAAGGTACCTAAACTAGAAATGGACTGGGATGAACATGACATGAGGAAGGCACAATTAAACTCTAAAGCTATGAATGTGTTTTATTGTGCCTTAGACCGTAATGAATTCAATAGGGTCTCTACTTGCAATTCTGCAAAAGAGATTTGGGACAGACTTGAAGTGACCCATGAGGGCACGAATCAAGTGAAAGAGTCTAAAATAAATATTTTGGTTCATAAATATGAACTATTTAAAATGGACTCTAACGAAACAATTACATGCATGTTCACTAGGTTTACTGATATTGTCAATGGCCTAAAAAGCCTTGGCAAGAACTATACTAACAGTGAACTTGTCAGGAAAATCCTTCGATGTCTACCAAGGTCGTGGGAAGCTAAAGTGACGGCAATCCAAGAAGTTAAAGACTTGAACAAGCTTCCACTTGAAGAGCTCCTTGGATCCCTTATGACACATGAGCTTACCATGAAACAACACAACGAGGAAGAGTCCTCCCATAAGAAAAAGGTAATAGCTTTAAAATCTACTTCTTCTAACAAGGACTTGTCTTGCAGCAGCAGCAGCAGTGAAGAAGAAGAAGATGAGGAAGATGGTGGTGAGGCTCTTCTTGTGCGCAAGTTCAAGAAATTCATCAACCACAAGAAGTCCTATCATCAAAGGAGAGGCCCCTCAAATTCCTACCGCAAGGACAAAGGTAAGGAAAGGGAAAGTGAGGGGATCGGGTGCTATGAGTGCAAAAAGCCGGGACACATCCGAGCTGAGTGTCCCTTACTAAAGAAGAGCAGCAAGTACAAGAAGAAGAAGAAAGCCCTTGTCACCACCCTATCGGACTCCGACGCATCATCTTCATCATCGGATGAAGAACAAGAAGAGAAGGCCAATTTTTGTTTCATGGCCAACGAAAATGAGGTAACTTCCGATACGCACTATGATTTTTCATTTGATGAACTTTATGATGCGTTTAACGAACTAATGATTGAATATAAGGATGTTAATGTTAAAAACAGGGAACTAAAAGTAACTAACCAAACTTATATCCGTAAGTATGATTCTTTAATTAAGGATAAAGATGCTATTATCAAAGAAAATCTAGAACTTAAGACAAGCAACCAACTCTTAATTAAGAAAACTAATATCTTAACTAAAGATAATGAAAAACTAACTAAGGAACTTTCAGAACTCAAAAACCATAAACAAGTCTTAAACAAGGATCTAACAAAAGAACTAAATGATCTAAAAGCCGAAAATCAAACATTAACTAAAGAACTTAACAAATACAAACCCTTAGTTGAAAAATTCACATATAGTTCTGAAAAGTTAAACATGATACTTAACAGTCAACGAGCCGTATTTAATAAAGCGGGTTTAGGGTATAAACCAAAAAATAAACAAAAACTTCTTAGTAACTTCTTTGTCAAAGCTGGGGAAAATAAAACTAAGAAAATAACCTGTTTTTGTTGTGGAAATATAGGACATAAGGCAAATGCATGTGACTATAGGAAAAGGAAAACTAAAAGAAAAATTAAACGGGTATGGGTTCCAAAAGGAACCAACTTGACTAACCATGAAGGACCCAAGAAAACTTGGGTACCTAAGATGACATGATTTGCTTGTGTAGGAGTGTCTTGCAGCCAAGGTCAACAAGAACTGCTGGTATTTGGATAGTGGCTGCTCAAGGCACATGACGGGTGATAAAGACCAATTTTTCACCCTTGAAGCTAAGAAGGGAGGTGCTGTGACGTTTGGAGACAACAACCAAGGTCACATCATTGGTATTGGTAAAGTTCAAATCACCCCTTCTACTTTTATAGATAATGTTAGATATGTTGATGGTCTTAAACATAACTTGTTAAGCATTAGTCAATTATGTGATAAAGGATATGATGTTATGTTTAAACCATCACTATGTATTATAACAAATCCTAATGATAATAGTTTAGTTTTTAAAGGGATTAGACGTGGAAATGTATATGTTGTAGACCTAGAAGATCTTGCAAAACATAACCAATGTCTAGTTGTAAATGAAACTAAAGATAATGATGCTAGTTGGTTATGGCATCGTAAGTTAGGTCATGCAAGCATGGACACAATAACTAAATTAGTTAAAAGAGACTCCGTGATAGGTTTGCCAAAATTAAAATTTGAAAAGAACAAAATATGTGAAGCATGTCAATTTGGCAAACAATCTAGGAACTCTTTTAAATCCATAAAATGTGTCTCTACCTCTAGGCCTCTAGAATTATTACACATGGACCTATTTGGTCCAACTAGAACAACAAGCCTAGGTGGAAATAAATATGGCCTAGTTATTGTAGATGATTACTCTAGGTACACATGGGTCATGTTCCTAGCGCATAAGGACCAAGCATTTTCTATGTTTAAGAAGTTCCATAAGGAAGTAACAAATGCTAGAGAGTCTTCAGTCATAGCCATTAGAAGTGACCATGGTACCGAATTCGAAAATCAATTATTTGATGAATTTTGTAGTAAAAAGGGGATAACCCATAATTTTTCTGCACCTAGGACACCACAACAAAATGGAGTTGTGGAAAGGAAAAATAGAACTCTAGAGGAAATGGCTAGAACGATGTTATGTGAAAGTAACCTCCCTAAGTACTTTTGGGGAGAAGCCATTAATACTTCCTGCCATATATTAAATAGAGTTTTATTAAGACCCATTATAAAGAAAACACCATATGAACTGTGGAAAAACAGAAAACCAAAAGTTAATTACTTTCATGTTTTTGGATGTAGGTGTTTTGTCCATAATAATGGGAAAGATAATCTAGGAAAATTTGATCCTAAATCTGATGAAGGAATATTCTTAGGTTATTCTACAACTAGTAAAGCCTATAGAGTCTTTAATAAAAGAACCCTAGTTATAGAAGAATCTATACATGTTGTTTTTGATGACTCTAGTGACATCTCATCTAGTAAGAAGGTTAATTTTGATGATGATATTGAAATACTTGAAGAAAAGATAGATGAGATGGGATTACAAGATGATAATCAAAAATTGATTGAAGAAGCATCATCAAGCCAAGAGCCTATTGTGGATCATGGGTTAACAAAAGCTTGGAGGTATGCTCACGGGCATCCTAAGGAACTCATTCTAGATGATCCATCTCAACCGGTTAGGACTAGAGCATCCCTTAGGAATTTGAATAACCATCTAGCTTTTGTTTCACACACTTTGAGCCCAAACATATAGAAGAAGCCGAGAATGATGTAAATTGGATAAATGCAATGCAAGAAGAACTAAACCAATTTACTAGGAACAAAGTGTGGGATCTAGTAGAGAGACCTTCTGAATATCCAATAATAGGTACAAAATGGATATATAAAAATAAGCTAGATGAAAATGGAATTGTTATAAGGAATAAGGCTAGACTAGTAGCAAAGGGTTATAATCAAGAAGAAGGCATAGATTTTGATGAAACCTTTGCTCCCGTAGCTAGACTTGAGGCTATTAGACTTTTATTAGCATATGCATGCTCTAAGGACTTCAAACTATATCAAATGGATGTAAAAAGTGCATTCTTAAATGGGTATATTAATGAGGAGGTGTATGTAGAACAACCTCCTGGTTTTGAAAATCATCAATACCCTAATCATGTGTATAAACTGAACAAAGCACTTTATGGATTAAAACAAGCACCTAGAGCATGGTATGAGAGACTTAGTAAATTCCTATTAGAACATGAATTCTCTAGGGGAAATGTAGATACAACATTATTTCTGAAAAAGCAAAATAAGGATATGTTATTAGTACAGATTTATGTTGATGATATCATTTTCGGTGCTACTAACAATCGCCTCTGCGAGGAATTTGCTGATTTGATGCAGAGTGAGTTTGAGATGAGCATGATGGGAGAGCTGAACTACTTCCTCGGGCTTCAAATCAAACAATCTGAAGGAGGCATCTTCATCAATCAAGCAAAATATATCAAGGAGATGCTCAAGAAGTTTGATATGGAGGGAAACAAGTCAATCAGCACCCCCATGAGCTCATCATATAAGTTAGACCAAGATGAATCAGGTAAATCTGTAGATCAAAAACTTTATAGAGGTATGATAGGTTCTTTACTGTATCTTACTGCAAGTAGACCTGATATTATGTTTAGTGTGTGCATGTGTGCTAGATATCAGGCTAATCCTAAAGAATCACACCTAGCTGCAGTTAAGAGGATTTTTAAATACTTAATAGGAACTAAGAACATAGGGCTGTGGTACTCTAAAGAATCTAGCCTAAACTTAATAGGGTACACAGATTCAGACTTCGCTGGATGTAAGCTTGATAGAAAAAGTACCAGCGGGTCTTGTCAATTTCTAGGAGAAAACCTAATCTCATGGTTTAGCAAGAAACAAAACTCGGTTGCATTATCCACTGCAGAAGCTGAATATGTTGCAGCCGGGAGTTGTTGTGCTCAAATCTTGTGGATTAAACAACAATTAGAAGATTATGGCATTAAACAAGATAAAATCCCCATTAATTGTGATAATACAAGTGCCATAAATCTAACTAAAAATCCAATTCAACACTCAAGAACTAAACACATTGAGATAAGACATCACTTCATAAGAGATCATGTATTGAATGGTGATGTGACACTCCAATTTGTTTGTACTGATAATCAATTAGCGGACATTTTTACAAAACCCCTAAGTGAAGAGAGGTTTAGTGTGCTTAGAAGGGGATTAGGAGTGATTGATCCATCCTAGTGGGAGTTTCCACTAGATTAATTGATTTTGATGATTAGAATGTGGTTAAAATAGAGTTTCTATTCAATGATCATCAAATCAGATCCCAATTAGGAGATTTTCCCTCATTTGGCACGGTTATAACATGATTTTTAGGTGCGTGCCAAGGTTAGAGACGACTCGAGTAAGTTTCAGAGCCGGCTCCTAAGGAGGAGTCGACTCGCGCATTTGCGGGAGTCGACTCGCAAAGATGGCAGCTGAGGGGGAGTCGACTCGCATATTGTCGGGAGTCGACTCGAAGTCTAAAGGCGCATAAGGAGAGTCGACTCGCGCATATTCTGGAGTCGACTCGAGGTCGAGTCGACTCGCGACTCAGGGGAGTCGACTCGCAGTCGGGATCCGACTTTTTAACCCTAGGTTTGTCGTTTCGCAAACACTTTTCTTTCAAGCCGCCACTGTTCAAAAAGCCCTAGAGCCAACTCCTAGGTCGTCCCCGATCGTCTCCAACCTCTGTTCGGTCGATTTCTCACCGGTTCTTAGGGTTTTCGTCCGTTCCTAGGTCGTCTCCGGTCCGTCCCGAGTCTCCTTCGTCGACCTTTCTCCGTCCTTTAGGTGTTTCTTCCCGTTTAGGTCAAGATGCCTCGTAAGACCGTGGTTAGGAAGAGGTCCCGTCCCGAGGCCGGTCCCGAGCGGCGCTCCAAGGCGCGGCACGATCCCGCGAGGCAACCACCTCCGGCTCGTTCCCCGCCTAGGGCAGTTCCCGTGAGGACATTGGCCGGGAAAGCCGTCACCACCGGGAGGTATGTCGACTTTGACTATCTCTCCCGGGAAGGGTTCACCATAGGTGATAGGCTTAGAGCCCAGGGCCTAGAGTACTTCCTCACTTTGGACCTTCCCACTTACCCTGGCCTTGTTCAAGAGTTCTATAGTACCGTCCATCGGGGAGATGGAGGTATCGAGGGCACAGTAGTAGGTGTCCCTGTGCGTGTCACGGAGGATCTCATTGCCCACATCCTCCACCTTCCATTAGTAGGGGTGGCTCCCGCACACCCTGAGGATAGAGTTGAGGCCCTTACGGTCGTCTTAGGGCATCCACCTCAGTCCCCCCTAGACGAGGTATCTGCTAGCTCACTTCCTATTGAAGTGAGAATCCTTTTGAGTATTCTGTCTAGGTCCATCTTCCCTAAGACAGGAAGATTTGATTTCGTAAATGAGAGGGACCTAGCTATTATGTCTTACATTCTTCAGGACACCCCGTTCAACTTCCCCAAACTCATCTATAGGTATATGTGTGAGCCCCTAGACAGACCTAGGCTCACCCTCCCATACGGCATGATTTTTACTCTTCTCTTTAGGGAGTACGAGATTCCCATTCCTGAGAGGGAACCCTCTCGTGCATTGCGATGGACAGATCGCTTGTGTACGGGGACCATGCACAGGATGGGGTTTCGGAAGAGAGAAGGGATCTGGGTTAGGAAGTCTACCCTCACCACTCAGACCACCAGACCTTCTCCCAGTCCTGAGCCCGATTCCGACTATCCAGACCATCCAGATCTTCCATCCACTCCTCCTGCTCCTACCACCTCCGCCGGACCTTCCTCCTCGGCTCCACCATCTATGGAGGTCCGGATTGATCCTGAGCAGCTTCGGGAGCTGCGGCAGGAGATCGTCCGAGATCTGAGGGATGAGCTGCTTCGGGAGCTCCGAGGTGCGGTGCCTGCTCCCACTCCTGCACCCGTATCTTCTCAGTTGGTCCCGTCCTTGACAGCCGTGACAGACATGACGGCTGAGGTGCGGCAAGAGATCTACAATGTCCGGAGTTTGGTCCAGGCCCAGTTCCAAAGCATGAATGAGGTCACGAGCACCACTCGACAGATGCGAGAGGACATAGGTCGTGACATGCACACCACCACCGAGGGGGCCGAGCGCTTGTCGAATGTACTCATCGACAAGCTGGATGCACTTCAGACATCGGTGACTGGGCTTCAGACGTCGGTGACAGAGCTCTCCACTACACATAGCAGAGCCACCACGTCTATCATCACACAGCTTGGCCATGTCACAGATGCAGTCACCCTCCTCATGGAGCAGAGCCGATTGAGAGGAGGAGCACCATCCTCGAGAGGAGGAGCCACATCCTCGAGAGGAGGAGCCACATCCTCCAGAGGAGGAGATGCATCCTCGAGAGGGGGAGCTTCATCCTCGAGGAGGACATAGATGTGTTTGAGTTTTGTTTTGTATTGTTTTACTTTACTTATTGTATGCTCAAATCTACTTCAATTCATATCAATACAATGAGTAGACATCTTATCTTCAATTATGTGCCATTTGATGATTGGTTGTGCCATTGATTGTGGTTGATTACCTCCTTTTTGGTATGATGACAAAAAGGGGGAGAAATATGTATAAAATATGTAAAAGGGGAGAAATATGAAAAAAAATATGTAAAAGAAATCAATGGAAATAAATAAAAAGATAAACTCTTAAAAACACACACAAATTTGTTCTAAGTGGATTCGGTACCTCGAGGCTCATTATCTCTCTTTTGGGGCTCCTAATGGAATAATCTCCAGAATCTATTCAAGGGATATTCGGAGATTAGCTGAATCCTACTCAAGAACAAATTGACAGATTTTCCCTCTAAAAAGATAAAACTCAGTTCAAAAAAACTTCAAAGCATTAAAAGGAAATTCAGAGAATCAAAACATAGTTGAATGCATATGTTGAGGGGGAGAATCTGAATTTTAATCAAGATAAATCATTAATGACATATAAGCCAAACAATTGATTGCATAATATGAAGGCTTATATAATTCCAAATGAAAGGGGGAGCTTTAACTCCGAAATTTAATGTTTCACTCCTTTCAAACTTGGATAAATTAAATTATCAGACATTTGAATTCATTTATGGATTTTATTTCATTATTTATTGAGCAAATTCATTTTACATATACTCAAAGTTTTGTCATCATCAAAAAGGGGGAGATTGTGGAGTGATTGATTAAAACCCCATTTGATTTTGATGAGCTCAAAGCATTTGAGTATATCTTGTGATTACTAATGAATTCAATTGAGTGTTTCAGTGAAAATCCTGTCCAAGTGTCTCTAGACTTGGTTCATAGTATTTTGGATAAGTTAAGAAGTCTGCTGAACCAAAGTCTGAGACTCGAGTCGACTCCCGAGTATCACGAGTCGACTCCAAGCGTATCAAGTTCACTGGCACGAGCTCGAGTCGACTCCAGATAAGTACGAGTCGACTCCGACTGAGAACAGAAAGAAGAACAGAAAGCTTCATCTCAGAACCTGTCAACGAGTCGACTCCTGAAGTGCGCGAGTCGACTCCAATGTTCACCGAGTCGACTCCAGGAAAGTAAGAGTCGACTCCAAGCAGTCACAGGCAGGAAAAAGTCAGAGAACGATTTTCGGACTCTGAGATTCGAGTCGACTCCCGCAGTACGCGAGTCGACTCCGAGACTGAGCGACCATCAACAGACAGAAGACCATGTTACTGCCTCTGAGATTCGAGTCGACTCACAGACAGCTCGAGTCGACTCCGAGACAAGCTTCACGTCAAAAGGCAGAAGACCAACTTTCGGAAACTGAGAGCCGAGTCGACTCCAAGGAAGTTCGAGTCGACTCCAAGACTGGATGAGCCAAAAGACAGAGAATCGGGAGTTCGGGCTCTGAGATTCGAGTCGACTCCAAGGACAGTCGAGTCGACTCGAGTGGACAAAATTCAAAATTGGATCCACGGACTTCAGTGGATGAGCCGACTCCAAAATTGCCAGGTCAGCTCCAGAAGTTGGCGAGTCGACTCCGGGTCAAGACGAGTCGACTCCCAGTCGTGACGGCAACTTTATTTCAAATTTGGAACAGTTGCCGAGTCGACTCCGGAAAAGCTTGAGTCGACTCCCGCTACAGCCGAGTCGACTCCTGATCGCGCGAGTCGACTCCAACCCACCAACGGTCACATTGTCAGGCTGCGCAGAGTGTGCAGAACGGGTAGAAAAAGCAGTGTAACGGCTAGTTTCCGTGGGGGTTGGCTTAAATAGCCACAGAAGACTGTAGCAAGGCAGAGAACACACATTCCACTCCAAGCATTCAAGCTTTCAAGCTCTGCAAGTGCTCTTCAACGAAAAAGGGGAAGATCTGCAATAACTGCATCCAACTACTTCTTCCCAACAATCAAAGCTTCCTCCTCCTGCATTCAAGTCGACCACTCTTTCAAGAGGAGACCGGAGTTCCAGAAGCCTTACCTCTTCACCAGCTTAAAAGCGTTTGAGGGCTTCTAAACTCCTCTTTGTTCATACTATTTTATATCTGCTTTTTGAGAAGCTTGTTTTTCTGTTTTCTTTCTTCTACTTGTATTTACTTGGTTCAATCGGGGGATTGAATCAAGGGGATTGAGGTTGGTTGGTGAGCCGGTTTAAAACCAACGTGTGTAAGGGTTTGATTGTGAGCCCGGAAAAACAATCGGGGTTGGTTCTAGTCGGTGAGCCTGGAAAAACCGACCGAGTTCGTTGTGAGCTCGTAAAACAACAAGTTTGGTTGTGAGCTTGTAAAACAACCGGCTGTAATCCAAGGGGGTTATAGTGAAATTCCCAAGTGTGACTTGGGGAGTGGACGTAGGAGCAAGGGTTAGCTCCGAACCACTATAAAATCTTGTGTTTGTGATTGATTGACTCTTATCTTCTTCCTCTCACATCACTCACAGCACTTAGCATTAATTAAATAACTTACAATAGTTTTTAATTAATCATCCATAAGTTTTTAAATATCTAAGTTAATTTTAAAACCCAATTCACCCCCCCCTCTTGGGTTGTCTATCTGGGCAACACACAAGAACACATATCCAGATGTAGACTTTCTATCATCAATATCAGTCATAAAATCTGAATCTGTGTATCCTTCTACCTTTAACTCTGATGATCCTCCAAAAACCAAGAACAAATCTTTAGTTCTTTTCAAGTACTTAAGAATGTTCTTCACAGCTGTCCAGTGCTCTTCACCTGGATTCGACTGATATCTGCTAGTGACACTCACAGCAAGGGCTATATCAGGTCGTGTACACAGCATGGCATACTCATGGCTTCCTATTGCAGAAGCATAAGGAATCCTGCTCATGCGTTGAATCTCTTCAGATGTGTTGGGGCACATCTTTTTGGAGAGATGAATCCCATGTCTTAGGGGTAATAGACCCCTCTTGGAGTTTTCCATACTGAACCTCTTCAGTACCTCCTCTATGTACATCTTCTGTGATAGGCCAAGCATCCTTTTAGATATATCCCTATAGACCTTTATCCCCAAAATGTAGGATGCTTCCCCAAGGTCTTTCATGGAGAACTCTTTTGACAACCAGACCTTGACCGAGGTTAGCATGGGAACATCATTCCCAATCAAGAGGATGTCATCCACGTAGAGTACGAGGAATACGACAGCACTCCCACTAACCTTCTTGTAAACACACGGTTCCTCTTCATTCTTGATGAAATCAAATGATTTGATTGCATCATTGAAACGAGTATTCCAGCTCCGAGATGCTTGCTTTAGTCCATAGATGGACCTTTGCAGCTTGCAGACCTTGTGATCTCCATCACTGGAAGTGAAACCCAAAGGCTGCTCCATATAGATATCTTCATCAAGATATCCATTCAGGAAAGCAGTTTTCACATCCATCTACCATATTTCATAATCATGAAACGCTGCGATGGCAAGCAATGTTCGAATGGATTTTAGCATGGCTACAGGTGAAAAAGTCTCCTGATAGTCAATGCCTTCGCGCTGACTATACCCTTTCGCCACTAGCCTTGCCTTATAGGTCTCTACCTTCCCATCCGAACCTATCTTCCTTTTATAGATCCATTTGCATCCAATAGGTACTATACCTTCTGGTGGATCTACTAAGGTCCAGACTTGGTTGGAATACATGGAGTCTATCTCTGACTTCATGGCTTCCAACCATTTCTCGAAATCGATATCAGATATCGCCTCGTCGTAGGTATTGGGATCCTATACATGTTCCCTATCTCCCATGAGGAACATTTCCTCGGTGTCCTCTACTAGTATACCTAAGTATCTATCGAGAGGATGGAAGACCCTACTAGATCTACGAGGTGGAGGAGGTACTACGTGTACTGGCTCTGTATGAATAGTTTCTATAGGATCCATGACTCGTTGCTTTTCAGAGACTCTCTCTTCAAGCTCAATTTTTCTCCCACTGCCTCTATCAAGGATAAACTGTTTTTCCAGAAAGACGGCATGTCGGCTCACAAACACATTGTGATCCTCTGAGATGTAAAAATTGTATCCTAATGACTCTTTAGGATATCCAATGAAACGAGCACTTATGGTCCTAGGCTCTAACTTGTCCGCCTGTAGTCGCTTGACGTGGGCCGGACATCCCCAAATCTTGAGATGACCAAGACTCAGCTTCTTACCATGCCATATCTCATACGGTGTGGTAGGAACGGATTTAGAGGAAACTCTATTCAATAAATAAATCGCGGATAATAAGGCATCTCCCCAAAGAAACATAGGTAGATCAGTGAAGCTCATCATGGATCGGACCATATCCAATAGAGTCCGATTCCTCCTCTCTGACACCCCGTTGAGTTGAGGTGTACCCGGAAGCGTCCATTGTGAGACTATGCCATTCTCCTTGAGATAGTCCCGGAATTCCCCACTAAGGTATTCTCCCCCTCGATCTGATCGAAGAACCTTAAGGATTTTTCCAGTCAGTTTTTCTACTTCATTTCTGAACTCTTTGAACTTTTCAAAAGACTCAGATTTGTATCTCATAAGATACACATACCCATATCGTGAATAGTCATCGATAAAGGTAATGAAGTATGAATAACGACCTCTAGCTAGCACATCGAATGGGCCACACACATCAGTGTGTACCAGGGTTAGTATTTCAGTGGTCCTCTCCTCATGTCCTACAAAGGGTAATCTAGCCATTTTTTCTTGAAGACAGGACTCACAAAATGGATATGACTCGGAAGTCAATGGGCCAAGAAGCCCATCTTTCTCCATTTTGTTCATTCTGTCCTCTCCAATATGGCCAAGCCTGAGGTGCCACAAATACTTCTGGTTTATTTCTTCTCTGGATCTTTTAGATCCTATGGCACTCACTACTTGCTCAGACACATTCACAGACACATCAATATGCAAGTGATAGATACTATCAATCATGAAACCACGTGCAACTAATTAATTTCTGAAATAAATAGAACAGCAGTCTTTGTCAAAGGTCAAAACATGACCATCCTGTGCTAAACATGAAACAGAAATCAAATTCCTGCTAGCAGCAGGGACATAATAACAGTCTCTAAGCTATAAACTAAATCCAGACGGTAATCGCAGAGGGTAGGTGCCCACAGCTACAGCAGCAACTCTTGCCCCGTTGCCAACCCGAAGGGTAACTGCACCTTCCGCCAGCCTTCTACTTTCCTTTAGACCCTGCATAGTAGTGCACAAATGAGCACTAGAACCAGAATCTATAACCCAACTAGAAGTAGAAGAAACCGTAAGGTTAGTTTCAATCACGAGCAAATCTAGCATACCTTCAGAAGGTGTGTCCCTTTTGTTCTTCAGGCTCTCAAGGTATGAAGGGCAGTTCCTTTTCCAGTGGCCGTCGACGTTGCAGTGGAAACATTTTTCTTTGTCATCAGCCCTTTTCTTATGAACTTCCTTCTTAGGCTTTTTGTCTTTCTTGTGCTTCTTTGCAGGCTTCTTTTTCTTCCAAGTAGACTTTCTCTTGGAACCAGAAGTCAGCTCAGCAGCCAGAACAGAGCCCCTTGAACCTTTCAAGGCCCCTTCAGTAGTTACCAATATATTCAACAATTCGGTCTTAGTGCATTCAATTTTATTCATATGGTAGTTTACTATAAACTGACCAAATGAATCGAGAAGGGATTGCAGGATTAGATCTATCTGCAGTTCCTTATGCATGGACATACCGAGCTTCTTAAGCTCCTCGAGGTCCTTGATCATAGTCAAACAGTGATCGTGGACAGACTGCCCCTCGCGCATCTTTGCCTTGAAGAGCCTCTTGGACACTTCAAAGCGTGCAGTGCGGCTCTGCTCACCATACAACTCTTGCAGATGAGCCAGTATTTCCCTAGCAGTCTTTATGTTCTCATGCTGGCATTGAAGTTCGTTAGTCATGGATGCCATGATGTAGCACTTGACCCTAATGTCGTCATCAGTCCACTTCTGATGCGTCTCACGCTGATCATCAGTAGGACGTGCTGGTAGCCTAGGGATATCATTCTCGAGCACATACCCTATTTTCTCACAATTCAGAACAATTTTCAGGTTCCTAAGCCAGTCTTTATAGTTGGTTCCGGTCAGTCTGTTGGTCTCAAGGATTCGGGTCAAAGGGTTTGAAGCTGACATTGTGATCTGTAGAGAGTAAAGATTCTAGTTAGACTTTGTACTTGAACTTAATTTGTTCTAGGGACTTTTAAAATAAATATGCTCCCACTATTTTCTCGAATCCCTCA